>NC_083404.1:44737559-45039975 GCF_020745735.1 Hemiscyllium ocellatum
TCTTCTCCAATGGTAACTATTCCAGCTTCTCCAATCCATCCGCTCAATGGTAACAGGGTTTAAAAAATCAGAACTGACATCTTTTCTGTAGATAAACGCAAAACCATAAACAATAAGAGAATTTCCAAAAATGTAGAAGTGGAAAGTGGATATATGACCTGCTTAATGGTTATACAAAATGGTACAACACCACCACTGAAATGTTCTTTACCCATCCTTTATAGCATTTTATTTTAATCTCTCTCCTATATTTTCTATCATACAAAGGAATACAAAAGGACAGAAGTCATGCTTCACCTATATAATGCTTAGATCACATGTAGAGTGCTGTGTGCGCCATACCGGAGGAAGGCAATCTTGACTTTAGTCAAAGTTAGATTAAATGGATACCTGGATTCCAAGGGTCAGAGAAGATTACACAAACTAAGGCAAGTTTCCCTGGAATTTAGAAGATTAAGGGATAGTTTGTTCATAGTTTTCAAGACATTAAGGGAAATGAATAGGGTAGCTTAGCAGAGATTATTTTTATTAATTGAATAATTTAAGACTACATCTTACAAGCTAAAAATTAGAGCCAGCCTTTTCAGGAGTGAAATTAGGAAAAACTTTGATATTGTAGCTTGGAACAATCTGCAAAAAACAACAATTGGTGCTAGATCAGGTATTACTTTCAAAGTTTGTTTTGACAGATTTTTGTTAACTAAAGATTATAAAGAATATAGAACAAAAGTGGAGTTAGGTCACAGATCAGCCATGATCTCATTGAGAAAGGGATCCCACTGAGAGGCTGAATAGCCTCTTCCAATGACTAATTTTCTATCTTATAGAGACTTTCATTTTTTTTTGCTATATCAACTTCAATCTAAATTGAAATATAAATGAAGCTAATTATAAGGGAACAAAATAAATCAAGAACCAAGAGGTTAAAAATATAATTCTGTGCCAGCAGTCATGGGTGACGATTTCACTGTGAGAATAAGCAATTGTAAATAAATTGTTTACCAAGGTCAGGCAGTCAACTTAAATCAGCTCTGTCTGTTGAAGCCTACCTCATTTTTATAAGCTTGTCAAAGATTCAAAAGGTCAGACATTTGTTTTGTCAAATGCATTTATATTTATTTAAATACTGCAGTAGGTGGATTTTACATTTCGACAATGCATTACACCTGGGTGAAGATTGCTGCTTATATCACCACCTACTGGCTGTGAAATGACAGCGCAGTTTTCAAAGGGCAGGTGTGTTACTTTTAAATGAAATCATCATCAGCTCCTGGTGTACAGAGGTACCTCGATTATCCGGCATTCAATTATCTGAATATCGGATTATCAGGTAAGATCGCAAGGTCTCTATGCTTGACTAAACTATGTTATCCAGCATTCAATTATCCCTGGAATTTGATTAACTGAACAAAATACTGCCTGCCCATGTCCTTCGGATAATCGAGGTAAAACAGGCGTTAAATAGTTTTGGAAGCTTTTATGTTTTGACAGTTTCCATTGAATTTGGCTTATTGCCCAAAATGAACATTAGCAGGGTGAGTAACATTATCTAAAAGTGGCTGATTTCTTGCTCAAACTAATCAATATTGTCACTGCAATAATGCCATCCTCTTTAATTTGAATGTTCAAACAATCGTGAAACCTTGTCAACATGCTGTTGAAAAGGAAACACAATTTGGGAAAATGATGGGCTTTTGTATCAATAGGAACCAGTCCTGGGAACATAAGAACATTCAGCCCCTCAGCCTGTCTGCTATTTGATGGCTGACCTGTGGCCTAATGGCACACATTTAATGAGCATGATATCCCTTAGTACCTTCTCCCAACAAAATCTATCAACCCAACCTTACTAACTATTGACTGCCATTTATGGAATAGAATCATTATAATCATTCAATCACTGCAGTATGGAAAGAAGCTTTTCAGCCCAATGGGTATGCACCAACTCTCTGAAGACCATCCTACCCAGTCCCAGACCACATCCTATCCCTGTAACCCTGCATTTTACCACGGCTAATTTACCTAGCATGCACATTCCTGGATATTATGGGGCAACTTAGCATGGCCAATCCACCTAACCTACACATCTTTAGACCAGAAAACTCCTACCATCGTATGCATAAATAGAACTATGGAGTCATAGAATTTCACAGTTCAGAAGGAGGCCATTTGACCCATATTGTCTGTACTGGCTCCCAAAAGATTTGTGCCTCTTGTCCCATTCTCCAACCCTATCTCCATAGCCATCTAAATTCATCACTTTCAAATATATATCCAACTCTTTCTTGAAACCTAAGGAATCCACTTCCATGCCTCTCCCAGGCAGTGCATTCCAAATCCTAACAATTCTCTGAGTAAAGAAGTTTCTTCTCATCTCACTCCTCTGCTCTCTGTTTGACAATCTTGAAATTGTGACCCCTTGTTACTGACATACCAACTAGTGGAAACAGAATGTTCTTCTTCACCCTGTCAAAATTATTCATAATGTTGAGCACCTCAATAACATAATCTCTTAATCTTCTCTGCTCCAAGGAAAATAAGCCTAATTTCAATACTGTTCCTTTGTATCTAAGATCCCTCATTCCTGGTATCATTCTAGTAAATCTCCTTTGCAGTCTCTCCAGGGCTTTATTTAAGGAAGGATGTTAAATTGTCTAGGACCGAACACAATGCTCCAAATGTGGTCTGACCAATGATTTGTAGCAGTGTAGCATCACTTCCTTGCTTTTATAATCTATGCCTCTATTTATAAACCCAGGGATCCTTTAAGCCTTCTTAACAACTATTTCAACTCGCCTGGCCACTTTCACATAATTATAAAATTCCATTCACTCTGCTCCTGCACTCCTCTAAACATTGCATTATTGACCCTGTATTGTCTTTTCGTGTTTTTTCTAACAAAATGCATTGCCTCACATCTCCCTGCATTGAATTTCATCTGCCAGGTGTCTGCACATTTGGCCTGATTGTCAATGATCCTCTGAAGCCACTCAGTGTCATCATCACAATTCACTATTCTCCCTATCTCAGTATCATCCACAAATTTAGAGATTTTGCCCTCAATACCTATTTCCAAATCATTTAAATAAATTAGAAAAAGCAAGGGTCACAATACTTGTCTCTGGGGAACACCAATTTCAAATCTTCTCTAGTATAAGCAATGCTCATTTATACCTGCCCTATGTTTCCTATCTTTTAGGCAACTTTGAATCTACGCTGCCGTGTTTGGGGTTCAGGTGGGTGTAGTGCCATCATCTGTCATCGCTTCTGCTTCCACTGCCAATCTCACATTGGCCAGCAGCTCTCAGCAGGAAGGCCCTCTCTTACCAGGGAATTCACCTTGGGGGAGACCCAACAGCACTCAGATAAGAACCTGATGGCCATTTGATTTCTTCAGGCCTCCACCCAGAATGGACAGTTGCAAGGGTAAGGGTTCCTTGCCAGTTCTCCAACTGATGATTGAGACTCCCCATTAACTCTATAAAATTTAGGCCTATACAACTTCTAAAGTGACTTTCAGATTAGATTCCCTACAGTGTGGAAACAGGCCCTTCAGTTCAACAAGTCCACACTGACCCCCCAAAAAGTAACCCACCCAGACCCTTTCCCTCTGACTAATGCACCTAACCTTTGGGCAATTTAGCGTGGCCAATTCACCTGACCTGTACATCTTTGGACTGTGGGAGGAAAATGGAGCACCCGGAGGAATCCCACACAGACACAGGGAGAATGTGCAAACTCCACACAGACAGTTGCCCGAGGCTGGAATCAAACCTGGGACCCTGGTCCTGTGAGGCAGCAGTGCTAACCACTGAGTCAGTGTGCTGCCCCACAGTGAAGTCACAAAAGTTACAGGTTCTTTTCATTTTAAAAATATCCTTTACTCATAAAAAAGGCAGTTCTGTTCTGTACAGGTGCATATCAAGGAAACATACAAACATTGGAATTTGACTCTATCCAAACAAAACCAAAGGCATCTCTTACTTGAAGTAAACTATATTTACGTTCATTTGAGGCATTGGGAGGATCTAATAACTGAACAGAACCTAACTTTGGCAGAAGGACCTCAGACAGTGGTCTTTCCCCACTTTGTCTTGAAGACAGCTGCCCCAAGCTTTGCTGCATCCCTCAGCACATGGGTACCGAGACGTGAATTCTTTTGGAAACCTTGCACCTTTCACCCAGTCATTCAGAATCACAGGCTGAAATGCCTGTGCAGGTTCTATTACCTAGTGTCAATTTTCTGCCTTTTCTTCATATCCCTGTGCACCATTTTTATACAAATAATCCTCCATTATCCTCTCGAATGCCTCAATCGAACATGCCTTCACCATATTTCCAGGCAGTTCATTCCATACTCTAACTACTCGCTGTGTAAAAAGGTCTTTTCTCATGTCACCATTATGTCATTTGCACATCATTTTAAATCTATGATCTTGCATTCTTTTCTCTTTGACAAGCAGAAGCAGTTTCTCCCCATGCATGGGGTGGCAAGGTGGTTCAGTGGTTAGCACTGCTGCCTCACAGCAGCAGGGACCCGGGTTCAATTCCAGCTTCGGGCGACTGTCTGCGTGGAGTTTGCACATTCTCCCCGTGTTTGTGTGGGTTTCCTCCAACAATCCAAAAGATGTGCAGATCAAGTGAATTGGCCAGACTAAATTGTTCATAGTGTTAGGTGCATTAGTCAGAGGGAAATGGGTTTGGGTGGGCTACTCTTTGGAGGGTCAGTGTGGACTTGTTGGGCCAAAGAGCCTGTTTCCACACTGTAGGGAATCTAATCTAATCTTACTCTGTCCAGTCTGTTTATGAAATTGGAAACCTCGATTAAATCTCCTCTCAGCCACTTTCTCTCCAAGAAAAACAGCCACAACTTAGAGTCATAGAGGTGTACAGCACGGAAACATACCCTTCGGTCCAACTTGTCCATGCTGACCAGATATCCTAACCTAATCTAGTCCCATTTACCAGCACTTGGCACATAACCTGCTCAACCCTTCCAATTCATATACCCATCCAGATGCCTTTTAAATGTTGTAATTGTACCAGCCTCCACCACATCCTCTGGCAGCTCATTCCATACATGCACCACCCTCTGCGTGAAAAAGTTGCCCCTTAGGTCCCTTTTATATCTTTCCCCTCTCACCCTAACTGAGTTCTAGTTCTGGATGCCCTACCCCAGAGAAAAGGTTATGTCTATTCACTTTATTCATGCCACTCATGATTTTATAAACCTCAGCCTATGATGCTCCAGGGAAACCAGTCCCAGCCTGTAGCACAAATCCTCCAACCCTGGCAACATCCTTGTAAATCTTTTTTGAACCCTTTCAAGTTTCACAACATCCTTCCAATAGGAAGACCAGAATTGCACGCAATATTCCAAAAGTGGCCTCACCAACATTCTGCACACCTGTAACATGACCTCCCAACTCCTGTACTCAATACTCTGACCAATAAAGGAAAGCATACCAAATGCCTACTTCACTCTCCTACCTACCTGTGACTCTACTTTCAAGGAACAATGAACCTACACTCCTAGGTCTCTTTATTCAGCAACATTCCCCAGGTCCTTGCCATTAACAGTATAAGTCCTTCAATCTATCTTCATAACTGATGTTTCTCAATTTTGGAACCATCCTTGTCAATCTTTAAATAAGAATTTTACTTCAATGTGTGCCAATAAACAATCCTTAACTATGTAAGTCTTGCTTGTCACCAATAGTAGGCGCATGGGGATTCCAACCGGGGATTACAGATGCCACCTTTAAACTCTGGAGATCCAGGGGCATCTCATGCTTAGGGGACCTATTTAAAGATGGGATCCTGATGTCCTTTGAGCAGCTGCGTCTGAAATTCGGAATACCTAATGGGGATCTCTTTCGATACTTCCAAGTTCGAGATTATATACAGAGGAAGACTACATTAATAGATAGTCTTTATAAATCAGACAGAGAACGTAATGTCTTACGACCAGCGGGGGCATCCTCCGTTAGTACTATATACCATTTGCTACATGATGGAGTCTCAGGAGACATGGATGACCTGCTTAAAACATGGGAGCAGGACTTGGGGCTAGAAATCTCTGAGGATATGTGGAATGACATTTGGGAAAATGCTAGAAGAATTGCTATCTGTAACAGAACTCAGGCTATCCAACTAAAGATACTTCATAGGGCCCATATAGCTCCGGCTCGACTGGCAAAATTTAAGGCAGGAGCATCTCCAATGTGTCCCAAATGCAAAATAGAGGTGGGTACTCTTGTACATTGTCTGTGGACTTGTCAGAAAATCCGCAGATACTGGACTAAAGTGGCAAATACCCTGACAGAAATTTTAGGAACGGAAATTAGGGTGGACCCTGTATCTCTCCTTTTGGGCTTTTCGAACCTCTCATCTCTGGATATGCATGGGAAGAGACTATTTTCTATTCTCTCTTTCTGTGCAAGGAAAAATATTTTGGTGAACTGGGTGGCTGAGGGCCCCCCTGGACTTTCAAATTGGCACAGATTAATTATGGAATATATCCCCCTTGACTTCCTCACAAATATGGTGCACCGAAAGACTGAATTATTTTATAAAATATGGCAGCCCTTTTTGAATTATATAAATGCAGATATTTCGGCTATCCTAACAAGGGCTTTTATTTAGTGAAGATTTCAGACCGGGCTGCTCCGGGGCCCCTTGGGAGAGGAATCCTGCGCGAATACGGGTTTTATTATATTTGATGTTTATACATTCCGAGCATGTAAGAGACTTAGGTATACACTCTGGTTAGTTATAGGTTAGATTAGTAGAAAGTTGAGTTTTTTTTTTCTTTCTTTTCTCGTTTCTTTTTTTTTCTTTTTTTGTTTTCTTTCTTTCTCTTTTCTTTGTTAAATTATGACTATTGTATATATGATTTAATTGTACATCAATGTTTGTATTTGAGAGTTTTGTTTATTTTTGTAAATTTGCAAAAATGTTAAATTTCAATAAAAATATCTACAAAAAAAAAAGTCTTGCTTGTAACTGTGGTTTACTTTATAATCCACTGCTCAGCTATGGAATATTCATTTTGTTTCAGAACCCTAAAATGTCATAATAGTAAAAGAAAGTTTTATTTCTGTGCTAATCAATTTCAAGCTGGGTGACTGTAATTTAGAAGACACATTCTCACTTCCTTCATAACAGAATCAGGCAGGTTAAGAGGCCAGAGCTGAAAATGTGTTGCTGGTTAAAGCACAGCAGGTTAGGCAGCATCCAAGGAACAGGAAATTCGACGTTTGGGGTCAGAGCCCTTCATAAGAGGCCATTCAGACTATTTGTGTCTCCAGATCATTAGGCCTGGATTAGTACTGGACTCTAGATTACCAGTCCAGTAATAGAATGTGCCCGCACTCAATAACATCAAAATGCAGCTCAATTTCTTTTTTAAAAACTTTCTCTCCATTGACTTTCTGTAGTTTCACATAAAAGTCATCTTCATCCTTCTTGATAAATTCTGTCCTTTATTTTAATGTCAGAAATTATCAGTATGCATCTGGATATTTACCAATTTAATGAGGAGTTGGTCTAAGTTTCTAGTTTGGCATCTGGATAATAATTTGTTTTACTGCTAAGTACCAGGAAAATGATTGCACTTTGCATCACAATTCATGCATACATTGAAAATTTGACATGAATACATCTTCATTGGCAGAATTCACTGCACTTGTGAGCCATATGAGTACATGCTTACAAGATAATAGACAATAGGTGCAGGAGTAGGCCATTCTGCCCTTCGAGCCTGCACCACCATTCAATATGATCCTGGCTGATCATCCTTAATCAGTATCCTGTTCTTGCCTTATCTCCATAACCCTTGATTCCATTATCCTTGAGAGCTCTATCCAACTCTTTCTTAAATGAATCCAGAGACTGGGTCTCCACTGCCCTCTGAAGCAGAGCATTCCACACAGCCACCACTCTCTAGGTGAAGAAGTTTCTCCTCAGCTCTGTCCTAAATGGTCTATCCCGTATTTTTAAGCTGTGTCCTCTGGTTCGGCACTCACTCATCAGCAGAAACATGTTTCCTGCCTCCAGAGTGTCCAATCCTTTAATAATCTTATATGTCTCAATCAGATCCCCTCTCAGTCTTCTAAACTCAAGGGTAAAAAAGCCCAGTTGCTCCAGTCTTTCAGCATAAGGTAGTCCCGCCATTCCAGGAATTGACCTCATGAACCTACGCTGCACTCCCTCAATAACCAGAATGTTTTTCCTTAAATTTGGAGATCAGAACTGCACACAATATTCCAGGTGTGGTCTTACCAAGGCCCTGTACAGCTGCAGAAGAATCTCTTTGCTTCTATACTCAATCCCTCTTGTTATGAAGGCCAGCATGCTATTAGCCTTCTTCACTACCTGCTGTACCTGCATGCTTACCTTCATTGACTGGTGTACAAGAACACCCAAATCTCTTTGTACTGCCCCTTTACCTAAATTGATTCCATTTAGGTAGTAATCTGCCTTCCTGTTCTTGCCACCAAAGTGGATAACCATACATTTATCCACATTAAACTACATCTGCCATGCATCTGACCACCCACCTAACCTGTCCAGGTCACCCTATAATCTCCTAACATCCTCCTCACATTTCACCCTGCCACCTAGCTTAGTATCATCAGCAAATTTGTTAATGTTACTACTAATACCATCTTCTATATCATTAACATATGTTGTAAAAAGCTGCAGTCCCAGCACTGATTCCTGTGGTACCCCACTGGTCACTGCCTGCCATTCCGAAATTGAGCCGTTTATCACTACTCTTTGTTTCCTATCAGCCAACCAACTTTCAATCCAAGTTAGTACCTTGCCCCCAATACCATTAACCCTAAGTTTGCTCACTAACCTCCTATGTGGAACTTTATCAAAAGTTTTCTGGAAGTCCAGGTACACTACATCTACTGGATCTCCCTCATCCATCTTTAGAGTTACATCCACAAAAAATTCCAGAAGATTAGTCAAACATGATTTCCCCTTCATAAATCCATGCTGACTCTGACCTAACCTGTAACTACTATCCAGATGTGTCGTAATTTCATCCTTTATAATAGACTCCAGCATCTTTCCCACCACTGACGTCAGACTAACTGGTCTATAATTTCCTGCTTTCTCTCTTTCACCTTTCTTAAAAAGTGGTACAACATTAGCCACCCTCCAATCCGCAGGAACTGATCCCGAATCTATCGAACTCTGGAAAATAACCACCAACACATCCACAATTTCTCGAGCCACCTCCTTCAGTACACTGGGATGTAGACCATTTTCAGGGTCTCAGTTGAGGCAGTTCTTAGTATAAGGTAATGTCTGCTCATGTGTTTTGCATTTGAAAACCATTAAATACCAGGAACATATTCAACTATGAGTTAAAAACAAATGCATACTTAAACTGGATAAAAAATTACATTTCGTATTTATATCATGCCTGACATAATCTGAAAACTTCCCAGCCAATCACATAGTTTTGAAGTGCTCCTATAATGTAGGAGCTGTTGTAGCTCACATTCAGATCTGCTGAAGGTAACGGTACTTTCTTCATGTGTGAATCATTTTTAACTGTAAACTCAGATTTAATCCATATGTAATCAGTAATGATAAAGCTGTTATAACTTCAGCTGTTGAAAAATATTTTTTCTTTTCAATATCTTCAGGCTTATTACGTTTGACAGGACTGTATTCTGAATATGGAAGTAAATTTCTATTTCCTAAATGATATTACATTAGCTTTCTCATTGTATTCTTTAAGGTGCTATAAGAAATAAGGTTGTGGAAATCTGAAATCATTTTAGACATAGAGCCATAGAGATGTACAGAATGGAAACAGACCCTTTGGTCCAACCCATCCATGCCGACCATATATCCAAACCCAATCTAGTCCCACCTGCCAGCACCCGGCCCATATCCCTCCAAACCCTTCCTATTCATATACCCATTCCAATTGTACTGAATTTATTACATGGGGATTGGAGTACAGGAAGAATGTTTTCATATTTCAGCTGTGCAGGACGTTGTCAAAAGCTCATCTTGAACATTGTGCAGTATTGTGAGCCGTTTTAGTCTCTTTACTGAATAAAGAACACACCTGAGACTGAGAGCGTGCAGCTAAGGATGACACAACTGTAGCATGATAGGCTTTTTACATGGTAGAGTTTGGGTCGATTGGGCCTGCATTCCATGATATTGAGGAAAATAAGTGCAGGGCTCAGTGAAATATATTCATGAGTCTTTCTTGCAAGGTGTCAAGATATTAATAATACCTTGTAACAAAACTGTGCATTATATTGCACTGCTCATTCACATCGACAACAGAGATCAGAGCTGTCAATCACGGGATGCAGTGGTTCACTGTTAAGATCTTACATGCTGTGGGACATTTAAGTGTGCTTGATTGTGCATGTGTTTAATCCACAGATAACCACGAACTCTGGAAATGTGGGAGGAAGAGTTGAAAAGGGAAAAATAACGTGTCACCTAGGAGATGTTCCAGTCAAAGCTGTGTTCATTCATGATTCTGTATAGTGGCAATGCAAAAGTATACATTCCACAGTTAATGTTTACGTGAAATTTTCCATCTGTGTTGTGATATGGACAATATCAAGAAAGTTGGGAGAATACAGTGAAATTGTGTACATCAGAATCTTAACTGAGAGAAAGCTTTGAGATTTTCCCCTTAAGCTCTAAATGGAGACTTCAGAATCTTGCTATACAGCCTCAATTCCATGCTTTTGTGTTTTATTATTAGTCATCTCCAACTGGATTCTAAAACACAAACAGAAAACACTGGAGAAACTGTTCTGCTGGACCGTCTGTGGAGAGAAAAACAAAGTTAATGTTTCAAGCTAATGTTTCAAGTTCGGTATGAATCATCATCTGATGCAACTCCATAGATAATGCCAGATCTACTGAATCCTTTCTGTTTGCATTTCATATCTCCAGCATCCTTAATACTTCACTTTTAATTTCACCATATTCCTACACCAATTTCAGTTGCCCTCTCCTTCCCCGAGAAACTAACTAGTGCACCTTTCTGACATGAAATTCAGGGGGGATACTCACTGAATGCTTGTCCTGGCCATCATCCGACTGTTCCCTCTGTTCAACCTCCCTACATGTGCTTTAGACACCATCCTCCTCAACTATTCATCCACACAAGTTGACATTAGTGAACCACCAACCTCCCCACAATCATCACATTTGCTGTCAGACCAACTCTTGCCCTACTTCAACCTGTCAACCCTTGACTTTTGCAAGTGTTTGCCAGGTCACTCTGCACACAGACAGACAGACAGACACATGCACACACACTGACACACACACATATCTGCATGTAATGCATCTTATGTGTCTGAGCTTACATTTTTAGCGCTCTCTCACTTTGCACTTGCTTGGAAGCTGCCAGCTTCTGTGGCTTGCATTGGCTTTTCAGTGCAAGAGGGGGAGGCAGACAGCTTATCACTAAACAGTTCAGGGAATGGACAAGTAGCTATACATCATTGAACTACATCAGCATCAGCCCTGTGACATGTGCCAGAGGTTTATTTAGTAAACACACGATATGGGGCTTCACTCAATACCAGTCTGGCCAGCCGCCCATGGGATCAGTCCAGTGGTTGGTTACTAGAGTCTAGGGATCCATGACCTTTTAGTCTCTGGATTTGGATACAATGAGTCCTTCAAGTCAAGCACACCCAATCTGGGTATTACAGGGAGGTCAGTAAGAGAGTTATGGAGTCATTAATTCCTGGGCTGGGCTATTTGTAGTTAGGGACTGCACTGATGGACCAGTCCTGGGAGTTTGGGTAGTAATAGATATGAGGATTTTAGGACACAGTATGTGGAGTTGTAGGGTGAGTAGGCAATTTAAATCCAGGCATTGGACGGTATCATGAAGGGATGATTCTAGTGAAAGGGGCTCTTCAAGATATAAGGGTGGGGCTTCGTAGAGCACAGGAGGGAAGTGGGAGGCCTGGAAGGGGTAATATTCACAGTCACCATCACTCTGGCCTCTACACAGGAGAGAGTGTTTGGCAAGAATGACATTAGAATTCACAAAGTCAGGGGCTCTGGGTTAAAGGGTCATTAACAGTCATATGAAGGTGGTCAACTGAAACAGAGAGACTGAAAGGTGATCAACATAAAAAGGATCAAGAAAAATGTGGGCAATCATTCTGTTTCTCAGGTGGAGCCTGGCTCTCACTCACAAGAATTAAAGTTGGAACCATACCATGTTGGATTGAATGTTGACAGTACATTAACTGCACAAAATGGCTGGCACTGCATGCAATGTGGTCAACATAAATTACTTTTTTTCTCCTTGGGAGTGAAATGAAACTTTTCATTTTTGAGTCCTCAGAAGAGGGCAATTGCTATAGTCAAGACCACAGTGATTCAATAATGAGACATATCTAAATTCAATTTGCACTTCATCAGCAGATCATTCAATATCCAAGAATGCAGATTAAGAATGATGGACTCAAGTGATCACAACCCTCCCATGTCATGGGAGCAAATGAAATCAGAGAAATGTAATTAAAAGCCTCATATGAGAAACACAATCTATAGCTATGATGGAAGATAATGCTTTGGAGCTGCCAGATTTGTCCACTGAACTACTAGGATGAAAGGATACAGGTTGTGGTGGACAATAGTGCTTTTTCTTTTAGAAGGTGCACTGCCATCCAGTTGTCATACTAGCACAATTCTACTTCCCTAATGTAGCTTGAAAACACAAAATATATTTGGCTACTATGGTGCTGCTTATAGAAACATAACAATTGTGCCCTTGGAAACGCCCCAATCCACAATCTGTAGGCTTCATAGTGATGGATATGAGGGACCAGGGGTTCCTTCAGTAAAACTCTGTGATCTTTCTGACCTCCTCCACAGATTGTCAGCACACACATTTGCCCCACATTTCACCTTGTGACCTTGATTCAAATGGAAGCACAAACTAAAGAAAACAGCATTTCCAACTTGGTCAGCAAGCTCAGGGTCAGCAAGTTCAGCAGGAAGAGCAACCTCCAATGGTCATCAAGGTCCCAGCCTGTTTGCCTAGAAAACGTGAGCAATCCTCTCTGAGGGTGTTTGGGTCGAGAGGGCCCATGCCTGCTGACAGTATCCTGCCCAGATGCAGGCTTATCTTCCTCAGCTTGGATTCTAGCATCATTGGCAGGGGGCGGGGAGACCTCCTCTCTATGGGTACCTGTTGGCATTACCTTGTCTCTGTAAGGGTCACTGGAATCAGGTTGAGGTCCCTTGCACCGTGCCCCCTTCCACCGTGCCCCCTTCCATTGACGCTGAGCACCAATGGTTGGAGTGACGGAATGCATCTTGTTTGGATACCAGGGTGTTGATCTGAGTCTTCATGGTGATCATCACCTCTCCATGAGACATCCAAATGCATTGCACTGATAACACTGATGGATTCCTCCATCCTTTGATCCAACTCATTGTGAGCCACTGACAAACTTTCTTGCTGTTCTTATGCCTATCGGTACATTTTGAGGGTCACTAAGGGTGGAGATCATGGAATCCTCTATTGCTTGTTGCTGAATAGTACCCTTCTCCCTGACAGTCATCAGTGTCAGATACCAGCAGTATTTATCCTTCAATCAACTGTGGAAACGTGCCAGAGAGCTGATCACTGCTGTACTCTAGAAAAAAGTATCCACTGAGGTAAAAGTCTCTGAGCTGACGGATGGTGCAGGAGAAAGCCTTGTCAGTGCATCCACTGAGAATTCTGTAGCTTCCTCCTCAGAGGTGGAGGTGGTATCTAGCATAGACCTCTTCCTGATGGAGGTTCACTGAATGTGCACCAGGGTATTAGTTGTGCAAGATGGATAAATGTTTGTGCCGTTTAAGAATGGGTTAGCAGCACAACAAAATGAAGCTTTCTGGGTTGGTTGCATATAGAGTTCTCCCTGTCCCCATGAGTGGTCACCTTCTTCTACAGCCTAAACATGTACTTTCTCCTCAGAAGAAGTGAGAATCCTTACATCTGCCATGCCCCAACTGTCTGGGCCCTTTGGGCTTGGTTGCAGATCAAGTTTTTGTGTGATGAGTTAAGGGTGGATGGGGGGATCGAATGTGATGGAAATGGATGGAAGAGCAGTTGGTGTTGCTGCAGGAGGTGTGGTGAGGTAAGTGAATGAGAAAACACAGAGAGGGCAGGAAGGATTAGTTTTGCAGAGAGTGAGATGGGTGAGAGCTGGTGAGTGCATATAGACGTGGTAATACTGAGAGTTGTGGTCCGTGAGCCTTGGTGCAGTCACAACGTTTGAGTGAGTGGTGGCCCTGGGAACATGAGGAGCAGAGATCCCTTACTGTTTGCACTGGACCTACATGTGTTTCAATCAAATGGCCATATCTCAAAGTCTTGGGCTAATAGGCCTCAGTCAAGTCATGGGGAGGGGGTGCTTATGTCAGTCCTGGAATCCTGCGATAGTCAAAGTCACACACTTGAGTAGACATGGTCTGGGAGTCTGTTTCAGTACAGTCCATGGAGTGAGCCAGAGTTAGAAATGCAGGTGCAGTGCAAATGTCAGGGAATTTGCTGGAGTTCATCCAGTGAGCAAAACAGGGATCTGGTCAGTCATCAGTCGGAGCTGCCCTTATTCAGAGTGTTGGGCCACAGACAATCCTGGGTATTACCAAAATGAAAGTCAAGGAGGGTATCAGGGGTCATTGCTGTGCTAGGGCAGTGGACTCACTGTCACATCTGATCCTCCTTAATTTCTCTGCACACTCACTGCATTGTAGCAAGAGTAACAATAACTGCTGCTTGTGGCTGGATCTATCAGTCAGGCTTCCAGTAACCTGTCTGGGAAATACCAGAATCGGAATTGGTCCCTCAGTAATCTGGGCACTCAGTATAAGAATTGATCTCAGTTGATAGTATTACATATTCCTCCATCCAGTGAGATGTGGTGCACTCCGATAAGGAGGACCATGGAATGCCTTTATCTGAAACTTTGACATTGGACCTTATTCTGATGAATGAAGCGGCGGTCATGTCTCAAAGAGTCAGTAGAAGATTGTTAGTGTTGCTTGAATGTCACGATTTGTCCCAGCCATTCATCACCCATCAAAGGAATCATTGCATGCAAACAGCGTGGTGCCTTCCAAAGATGGAAAGGTGACATTGAGCAGCAGGATCATCACTTATGAATTGATACCCGGTACCAGTAGATGAGAGCTGGGTGCAATGATCATTCATTGACTGTAAATTTATTGGTGCTCAAAAGGCACACAATGTGTTTCTGTTTGTTTTTTATTTGTTTTTACTGTTGCTAAATAAAGTGCATGCTTTGAAGTATTTGAAAGCTTTCCTGAATGTAATGGTGCCACATTGAACAATGATAAGATGCTGGGGTATGGTGGGCACCGGGGAGAGTGACAATGAGTTAGACAGAGTTGTTCACTGTGGCCAAAGATACATAAGCTGTGTGACTTGCAGGAATGAAGTGCAAGGAAATGTAGGTGAGGCCCATTTTGAGACCCCTTCTACCCAGATAACTGATACAAAAAGACATCAGCAAATTTCCAACTCCTTATCCGCTCACTTCGGTCTCTCTCTCTCTCTCACCCTCACTTTACCTTTCCCTCCTCTGTTTTTCCTCTCTTCTCTGTTCGTTTGCTGTTTCCTCAATTTCTAATTTCTGCAGTTCTCAAATTTAATCTCTCTACCGCTATTCTATTCATGTCACCATCCTCAGTTTCCAATTGTTCCCAACCAATTAAGGACGACTCACAAACTTTGCAAGTGAGATAGTCAATGGAAACATGTAAAGGTTTGGGATGGCTGGCAGCACGTCCAGGAGGTGTGGGCACTGCCAGTGTAGGTGGGTATCATGAAGGCACCTTCAAGATGGAGGCAAACACCAATGATTTGTAAATGATACAAAATGTAACGAAAAAATAAAAAATATAAAATGTTCTGCAGTCCCAGGGCACCAGTGCAGAGGGGCAGCTCAGCATGCCCATGCTCAGTGTCGTCCACTGAACGCACCTCTTGTTCAATGTGCACCCTGCTGGCTTACTGCTGGATATCAGCTGTGCTCTCCAGTGCACTGTGGAATCCATCGACCACCTGGAAAATCCAGGCAGAGTCAGAGACTGCATATAACTGACACTTTAATCGGCTGTTTAATTTCCTTTTCTGTATTTAAAACAAGCTATAACACACAGCAATGAATTCAAGTCACTTGGTTAATTCATTTGCAAGGTGAAATAAGTTTCTGGTCATGATGCAGATTTGTCACGATTCATATACTAAGCCATGTTACCGTGTTCCACCTGACTATTACGTGATTGCCTAGATAATTAAGTAGTGAATTTTAAAATGAGATAGATTTGCATTGGTTTGTTTACAAATAAATTCACAGAATCACAGAAGTGCTACATTGCCCATTATGCCTGCACCAGATCCTTAAATGATCAATTTTAATTTGCTCTCAATTGAATACATTTAATATGGAAGGCCGTTTGACCCATCTAGTCAATGCTGGTGTTCATGCACCGGACAAGCCTCCTCCCATCCCTATTTCAGCTCAACACAGAAACATAGAAAACAGGAACCGGAATAGGCCATTCAGCCCTTCAAACCTGTTTCACTGTTCAATATGATTGTGGCTGATCATCCAACTCAGTGCCCTGTTCCTGCTTCTCTTCATACCTTTTGATCCCTTTAGCCCGAAGAACTGTCTCCTGTTCAGAAATGTTCAATGGTTTGGCCTCAACCCTTCCTGTGGGAGAGAATTCTACTGGCTCACCACTTTCTAGGTGAAGAAATTTCCCTTAACTCAACTCTAAATGCTAATCCTGTATCCTTAGGCTATAAGCTCTGGTTCTGGACTCCTTCAATGGGAACATCCATCTTGTATTTACCCTGTCTAGTCTTGTTAGAGTTTTATAGGCTTCTGCTAAATCTGAGTGAAATTAGTCCAAATTGATCCGGTCTCTCTTCATGCGTCAGTTCTGCCATCCCAGGATCAGTCTGATAAACTTTTAGTGGATTCCCTCCATAGCCAGAACATCCTTCCTCAGATAAGGAGAACAAAATTGCACACAATATTCCAGATGTGGTCTTACCAAGGCCCTATATAATTGCACTATGCCGGACAACATACCATTTGTCTTCTTCACTGCTCAATGCACCTGCATGTATTTTGCTATCAAAGTGGAGAACCTCATATTTATCCACATTGTACTGAATTTCCATGCATTTGTCCATTTAGTCAACTTGTCCAAGTACTGAAACATCTCTGTATCTGTCACACAACTCACCCTCCCACTCTTTTTGTCATCTGAAAACTTGGAGGTTACCTGTATATATTTTGTTCCTTCTTGGTGATATTACATTTAGTTCTCTCATTTAAATCATTAATATATGTTGTGAATAGCTACAGTCCAAGTACTGATCCCTGCAGTACCCCACTAGTCACTGCCTGCTACTCAGAAAAAGACCCATTTATTCTTACGCTTTGTTTCCTGCTTACCAATCAGTACTCTATGTTGGTTAGCTATCTCCAACTTACGCATCTGAGCTTCTATTTATTTTTCCCCAACAGACTGTAACTAGTTTCCCCTTAAATGCATATTTTCTTCCTCTATTGAATAAGGTACTGCACATATCATGAGCTCTTGTCAGATTATGTTGCCATTGAATTCTGTAGCACTCTCAATTTTGTAATGCAACTCCCTTCCTCCCTCCACACCCCCCCTCCCATCCCCACTCCAACAGACTGCACAATTCACGCCACTGCTCCAGTAAATCACATCCCACTAGATCCAGTTCTACCCTATGACTGTTAATCTATCCTTTGTCTTGCAGACAGATGACTGGACATAAATATGCAAAGCAATGACCATGGCTGGACACCCAACTCTCTCTGACACACCATTCCCTGCCATCACCTCAAACTAACCAGGATAGGACAGGGTTCTTGGGTTCAGTGGCACTTTCCCTCCCTTTGAACTAGGAAGTCTGCAGGTGTGTAATATCATCTCCGAGCCGGTTGATTAGAAAATAATTTATAGGACTAAAAAATGCCACCATGTCAACTTTTCACCTGGCCAGTTATCCTGACTTTTCTGAACTTCATTTGGAGACACACTGGAGACTGCAACTCTATGATTAACCTTGACTTAATGCCCTTGTAAGGGCAAACAACCAAGTATTTACTCTGTAGACCTGGACAAAGCCAAACTCACCAGGTACAAATCTCTTATATGCACTCAGGTTTCTGCAGGCACTGATTTCTCAAATGGTAGAAATTAATTTGAGTATAGTTTGGTGGAGTTGTGCTTTTAACATGATGCAAATACATTTCCTGACACCAGAAGCCAGGAAGGCCCACGCGCCTTCTAAAATCAGCCAACTTCATTGCTAAACTTTATTCCTCAGTCAGAATTTAGCTTTTTGGATTCTTGGCCAAATAATTTTCTCCACCCGCCATTCTTTTCACTTCCTCCGGAGGATTCCACCCTGTGTCTCCTCTCAATTTGTTTTGTGTGGTGATGTTTAATGGTTAAGAAAGCAACAATAAAGTTGGTGGCCTTGCAACCCCCACACATACAGCACACTTAAGAGACAAGTTAATGATCTCATTTTTCATCATAGCAGATTCAAATCTGTTCTCTGTTCACCTTAAGCAGGTCATTTAAACAACACATTATTCATGAACTACCAGAGTCCAGTCAGTTTAAATGCCTTTGGAGTTATTTAATCAGACTTAAACACATCCCGTTGTGTTGCAGGTCTAAAGAGCTTTTTGCGAAGATGTCTGTTCCACACAAACATGTAAGTTTGTGTTGTGTGACATTTTTTATGTGCATTCCTCTTGAGTGTGTCAGACGTGGTTCATTGGGTAGCACTCCCTGCTCAGATTCACAAAGGCAAGCAATACACTATCATTATTAGTATTGGTTAGGCAGGTTTGTACAAATGGCCAGACTCATATTGTACCACTTATTAGATAGTGTTAGATTTTCAGGAGTGTTTCTGGGTGTCTCATGGTTTCATTTCCACCATTCTGTTAGTTACACAAGGGGTTCCCGATTTATGAACATCCAATTTATATTTAGAAACACAATTCCCGTACAGGGGTGTAATTTCAAATACAGGTATCTGACATATGAACATTCTCTGTGTTATGAACAGCTGCTTTATATTGTCATGCATTGTGTTCCGATTTGCGTACAAATTGACCTGCGAACAGACTCAGGAAGTGAACCCATTCACAACCCGGGGATTGCCTGTAATTAAAAATCATTGCAAACACTTAGAACAGGAAATTGCTGGGAATGCATAGCAGGTCAACAACATCTGAGCTGGAAAGATAGGTTAAGGTTTTGCGTGTGATCTTGCATGTGAGCAGATAATTTTGTTGTTTCCTTTTAAACTTCTGACTGCTAGGAGCAAAGTGGGTGGAAAGGTGAATGAAATTTCTTTAAAGATTTCCACTCCAGCTATAAACGTCAGTAGGAAATAACAGAAATCCTGGAGAATGAGGAAAGCATACATCTTCGAATCATTTGCATCATTTCACTACTGATCTTTTGCTGAAGGAACCCTGAAGAAGCACATCAACCTGGACCCAATATACCGGCCACTGCAGTGGACAGCTACAACTGACATCCGGAAGCAGCAGGTACAATCACTATAAATGCCGGAGGAAACATCACAGAAGCGCTTCACAGGAGGCTCCCAAGCACTGAGGATGTCACCTAGACAGGGGACAAAACGTCTGCAACACAATTTTCCAACTTGGCGAACAGAACCACAACAACGAGCACCCGAGTTACAAATCTTCGCACAAACTTTGAACCCTCTTGAAGGTTTCAGCAGAAATGGGAATAGATGGGTTGAAGGATACTTGAACAGTCAGCCATCACTTTCATCTCAGTGCAAGTGATACTGTGAGATGATCTCAACCACTGGGATTCCCTCCTGTTGAGCTGTTAGTCTTTGGTCATGATGCCAAAATCTGGTTTGCACTGTTGGTGTGAACTTCATAATTAGTTGGTTCTGTTTGTCTTCTCTTTTGCTGTCTGCAAATAAAAGATCATGTTTTGATTTGTCAAATTGTTTGCCTTTAAGTGGTTGTTCCCCTCCTGGACAATGACAAATTGCAGCTTTCTACGCCTGGACAAGAACAAATTGTGGCTCTTTAGTGAGCATTAGGGATAGAGTAGCACTGACTGTGAGAGGGTGTTTGGATGAGATGTAGCTATGGACAGGTAAACTGTGGAGCCTGGTCATTAAACAATGATTAGGATAAGAGAGTGGGAAGTATGTGTGAGGGAGTATCAGCCATACCAGCTACGTGCCATGAATGGTGTGAGTTTGTAGCAGCTGTGCCATGACATTGCCAGTGAAGGGCAACACCAGATTGCCAATGCAAATCTGGGTGCACGGTGGTCTGTCAAATATGGCATGGGTGTAAGTGATGGCAGTCTTTTGGGGATAGTCAATGAATGGCAAGTAGTTCTGGGAATGAGATGCCCTAAGATAGGCTAGAACCATACATGAGAGATGCTACGGTGTGGTAGGGAGTCAATAAGGTGAGTTTACTGAGATGGTGGAAACCCATCCAAACAAAATTTGATGCAGCTTGGATTTAGCCAAAGAAACACCATTCAGCCACATGTTTCAAATTCATATCTCAAAGAAAATAATTTGGTCCTCCAAGTTGATATAATCTCTATTCCTGGACACTCTCTCTAAAGATTGAAAATGAGGCAATGGGAAAGTCATTTTATAGAATTCTTGTTCAAGAAGCAATAAATTGCATTTTGGTCAAATGGGTGGATCAGAACATATATGATGGGCTGAAGGGTATATTTCTGTGTCACAAATTTCCAATTATTTCCATTAACGCTTTTTAGCATAGAAAATTGTGATGTCTTTTCATAAATAAACTGCTAAAGATTCAATATTTGCAGTAATTTTGCAACATTAACTCTATTTTCTCAAAGAGGGATACATGAGCATTTAACCTGCATGAGAAAATAATGGGTATTTGCTCTTCCAGTCAATAAGACTTTGTGTAAATTTGACCAGAAATGAGCTCATGTTCATTTTGGCAAATTTCATGGAGTGCTTCTGCAAGGCCTAACAGGCTTTCTCACACTGTGCTCCCAAACTCACCTCATTACTTGTGCACCACAACTACGGTGTCCCATTCATCATTTTCTTACACACTGTAGTTGGAAGTTCTCACCTCAGCTGGGGTAGCCTGCAGACCTGCTGCTGGAGTCAGTTTTAAAGTCCAGCCACACGTCCTGTCAAATACTGACAGTCTGGAGTTGTCCTTCTCTGTGGATGTAACTGAAGGGCAACCACAAACAAATACTTCTCAGGACACACGGTCATCAATTCATTGCACATGTAAGTGTACGCCTGTTGCTATTGAAGAACCAAGAGACACAGCTTACTCATCTTTAATTTTATCCCACTTTGCAATCCTGTCTATGGTACCCCAGTGCCTAGTGTAGCTCACCAATTCTCATTGTTCAATGGGAGACCATTACATTCAGGAAAGTCTTCAAATGCTTCAAATTATTTCTATTTTTGCAGCAAAAGCGAAAATGAACAAATAAACAGAAGTTGCATTTGCCCCTGGGAATAGATAGCAGCTGCTTGGTTTTCAAGCCCAACAGATTTACAAGCAATGAATGATCACATAAGCAGGCTCACATCTACCTCAACCAGGAGTCAATGAAGTCCTGTCTGGATTGTATCATTCAACACTGCAACCGTCCCTCATGCTGAAGGCGATATTCTTTCTGTTCAATGATCTCATCTTCCTCCTCCAAGGACTTCTCCCACTCTCCCAGCTCCATCATACCCCTCATTGCTTGCTGCAGATGTGCGGATCATCGCATATTACAATTATGCAGCATGCTCTGTCTGCAGGCCCAGCCCTTCCCCTGACTGATCCAAGTGTCATAACCTCCCTTTCCGCAGATCTATCATCTGCTCCACCATTTCCCTGGTGTAGAATGGGTCGCATTGAATCTACTATTAGCCTTAGTCCAATAGATGTTTAAGCTCTGGTAACCCTTGTCTCCCAGCTGATATCCTCGTAAGGCATTCAACCCTTGACACAAACCAGGAACATGAGAGTTCTCAAGGAGAGAGCATCACTACACCTTCCATGGCACCTGGCACAGACTTGTCAGAGGTGGTATCGATGGTTGCACATGACTTGTACTTTGATGGAAAGGAACCCTTTCTATTGATGACGTCATCTCTTATGATAAGGCCCTCTCAATGCAACATAAGTACAGTGTATGCTGCCCTGCACCTGAGGACAGCCACCTAGTTGCTAAAGCCTGTTTCCTGCTGACCTCGTAATGGGGAAATGAGATGAAGAAGTGCAATCTGGCATAAATTGCACTGATAAGGGAATGTTGCACTTGTACAGGGTGTTGGTGACACTACAGCTGGGCAATTGTGTGAAGTTTTGGTGTCTTTATCTGAGGAATGATTTTTGGCTATAAAGGGCAACTAACTGATTTCTGGGAACTCAGAATTGATATATGAAGAGAGAATCAATCAGATAGGAATATATTGACTAGAATTTAGGAGAATGAGGGACGATCTTGCAGAACCCTGTACAATTCTAACAGGACTAGACAGGGGGAGTGCAGGAAGGATGCTCCCAATGACTGGGAAGTTCAGAACCAGGGGCCACAGTCAATGTTGCCTGCAGACTGTGTGCACACACACAGCCACTCTGATATGTTATGCATAGCTATTGGCAACTGCAAGCTGGTCATTGTATTGACTTCTGATTCCAGAAGTTGCTGCCTCACACAAGCTTCAGAGGTCTGTGCAGCTGGTAAGAAAACTAGGGGATTCACTGGTCACTGTCTAAGGGATAGGTCATCTAGACTTGAGATGACGTGAAAGTTCTTCACCCAGAGATTGGTGAACTTATGGAATTCTAATCCACAGAAAATGGTTGTGACCAAAATATTAAATGTCTTCAAAAAGGAGTTAGATATCGTTCTTAGTGCTAGGCAGTAGGAATAGGGTACTGAGTTGGATGATCGGCCATGATCATACTGAATGGCAGAGAAGACTCGAAGGGCTGAATAGCCTTCTCCTGCTCCTATTTTCAATGTTTCTATGCACCACCCTCAAATAACTATTCATCAGCCAAGCAGCAAAGAGGGCCACGGAATGCCTTTGCGTGGAACTTTGACATTCGAATTTATTTCAATGAATGTGGCATAGGTCATGCTGTGGTGAGATAGTAGTAGATTTTAAGTGCTGTATGAATACTGAGACCTTGTCTTCCCATCCCCATATCACTCAAGAAAGGTCACATTGCATGTAAAAGCACGATGGCAAATACTTCCGGTTCAAGATAAGAAGGAATCAGTTCTGTGTCCCTGTGCAGATCATCTTGCATTACCTTTGTGTTTTGTGGCCCACAGGTACCACTTTTATGGCCATGTGTGATTTTCTGCTTTACAGAGGTGACTATCTTCAATCTGCAATGAACAGTGACATGGTGAAAATGCTTCAACTCCATACAGTCGGACGCTGCATTTATTTTGCATGCAAGACGTTACGATTACAGATGACTTCATCCTATACTGTGAAAGTGCCTGATGAATGCATTTTCCCCTTGAAAAGTGTCAGGTCACTTACAAGTAGAGCCCACGTGCTTAGACAAGTTAAAAATGACACTGACTATGCCCATCCAGTGTGTGGTCACAGTCGTTTTCCATTTCCAGTGTATTTACAATTCATTTGACTATGGAAGGCAATGCAGGTCACATGTGGAAGAACGAGTCACAGACTCAGCTGGGAAATAATGGCCACTCTGCTCCCCAAAGCTCCTTTCGTCCTACCATTTCTGTTGAGCCTGTCAGTACTAAGCTTCCACACATTCTTGTACACCTCTTCATTCATTTTCTTCTTCATTTTCAACATTACCCCCACAGCCCTAGCTCTATAATTTAGTCACACTAACAGTGATCTGCATTGTCCCACCATGTAAACCATGCTGGTGGTAACCGCTGATAACCGTACCTCCATCCACTCAAATGCACTACTGTCTCAACTCCTTGTACGTTGAGTTTTCCTCCTTCACAATTATAGTCCCCCTGCATGCTGCCTTCAATCTACAGAATCGAGTTCTCCCACTTTCCTATCACAGTGTTGGCCCCTGATAACCCCCTTGACTTTATTGAGACTGTGGCCTAACCTCCTGACCAATAATACTGCTGTAAAGTGACTTCTTTGTAAACTACATTAAATGTTCAATTTAAATACAAATTCTTAAAGTTTGAATAGCTGGTATGCAAGTACAGAGGAAGTTTCTAGACTTTTAGATTCTTCACTTTTGTGATCCGGATGGTCTTATGCGAAGATTCCCCTCAGTGAATTATACAGGTAAAAGCTGAGCCCGTGATTGAATTAAGTTGCACATGGTGCCTGGAAGGTACAGGCCAAGGTGGGGTGAATCCTTTTTTTTAATCACTTTGTACTTTCTTGTCATCATGTGAGATCTGGGAGTGATTCGATTGTATTGGCACACGAAAAGACAACTGGAGAAATTGTCGTTAACTAAAAAACTTGTATTTGCACAGTGCCTTTTCACAATATTGCTAAATGTTTTACAGACTACTGAAGTTCACCCTTCTCATGTAAGAATCATAAGTCAGATTACACACACATCACATTCACACACACAGCAATCTGATAATGACCAGATATTTCCAAGGACACCAGGATAACTTCCCTGCTACTCCTTGGAAAAGTGCCAAGAGCTCTTTTATGTCTACTTGAGAGGACAGATTGGGCTCAATGTCTCGTTTAAAAGATAGTGCCTCCAACAGTGCTGCAATCCCATAGTACCATCCTTGATTTTGTGCACAAGTTTCTGGAGTGGGTCTCGAACCCACAACCTCCTGATCAGAAACTGGCTTTCCTCATCTGCTCCCCACTCAAGATAAAATAGGAACGAATTAAAAATCACCCACTCGGATTGAACAATCTTCCAAAACCAACAGCAACAACTAAGAGCTGCATCTGATATTAATCAGCTTTCCATATTTTTCCAGCATGGAACCATTCTTGAATTTTTTTTAACATCTTTAATTGCTTTTGACATTTGTTTAATGGAGGACAGTCTCAGGTATAAATAATAGTGGGTAAAAAGGAATCACCTCTTGGTTCTGCTCTATTTGGGTGTAAATAAAGCATGTTATGAATAAATATCCTTCCTTTAATTACTGCCATCTGTTTGATGCACACCCATTATGCAGGCCGGGAGTTGAGTTCAGTTAGGAGGTGATATTCATGCAGAACCTTTGAAGACAGCTCTCTCTTTCTCATTCACAGCTGTCTGGAGTGAAAACTCGGCCATTCCCTCATTTTTTTTAAACAGATTTTCATCTTTTGTCTTTCAGAATTTTCAGCATTATTGCCGAATGAAAATTCTTGGCAGATCTAAGAAGCCACAAATACTGATTGGGGATGGTACCACTTAATTCACAAATGAAGAGTACAAAGCAGGTCATATTTTTTGGAGAAAAAGTAACATGCTTTTCAGTTCACAATTCTCTTCCAGTAAGAACCACTTTACACTTGCTTTCATCCAGTTTGTAGGCTAGCCTTGGTGGAATAAGGGAAGGTAGTGTTGTAGACAAGGGGGACCTAGAGGTTCAGGTACATTACTCTTTGATATTTGCCTCACCTGTAGACAGGGTGGTTAAAAAGGTGATTAGCACACTTACCCTCATTGCTCAGTCCTTTGAGGATAGGAGTTGGGAAATCACATTGAGGTCAGACAGGACATTGGTGAGCCTCTTCTGAAGTACTGTGCCTAATTCTGGTCACCCTGCTATGGCAAGGATAATACTAAGCTCGAGAGGGTTCAGAAGAGATTTACCAGGATGTTGTCAAGTATGGAAGGTTTAAGTGTAGGAGGTTGAGAGTGACCTTATAGAGGCTTATAAAATCATGAGGGGTATAAGGTAAGTTAATAGTAGGTGTCTTTTCCATAAGGGCCATATTTTTAAGGTGAGAGGAGAGACATGAGAGGCAAAATGTTTACACAGAGTGCTTTGTGTTTGGAATGAATTTCCTGAGGAAGTAGTTGAGGTGAGTATGATTACAACATTTAAAAAACACTTAGATAAATACATGAATAGGAAAGGTTTGGAAGGGTATGGGCCAGGAGCAGGCAGGTGGGACTAGTTTGGTTTGGGAATATGTTCAGCATGGACTGGTTGCACCGAAGGGTCTGTTTCCGTGTATGACTCTGTGACTAGGTCAGTCCGGAAGGCACAGTGACTTTCATATAAATTATTTATTGATGGGTAACAAACTGGAAAAACAACTGGTTGACCTAGTCAATATCTATCCCTCAATCCGTGTCACTAGAAGAGATTATGTGTTTACACACCACTTCGGTGTTTGTTGAAACTTGCTGTGAGTAAATTGGCTGCTGCATTTTCTTACATTATAACAATGAATATGCTTCTTAACACTGAATTGGTTGTCAATTTCATAAAGTTGTGAAAGGTGCTATATAAAACATAGAATTGCATTTAGTTTATATAGTGGAGGAACAGGTTGATTGGTCCATGTGGTGTTCATGCTCCATACAAGCCTCTGTCCATCACACTCTATCCTATATTATCACCATATTCCCCTCCTTTTCATGCTGCCTCTTAATGCATCTTTGCTATTCATCTCAAAAGGTTCCTGGAGCAGTAAATTATGACAATGAATGTTGTAAACATGTTTCTGAAGGCATGGAATGTTACCTTTGTAAGCTTTGAGCCAGGAGGGTATACAGAAGACACTGTGTGGAACAAAAGAGGAAAAAAGAAATGTCTTTTTGTCACATCATTCAGGATATCGAGATACCCCAAAGCACTTTACATCTAAGGAGTATTTTTAAAGTATATTGTTGGGTCATAAGAAATATGGTGACAATATGCACATTGCAAACTTCCACTATGAAATAATTGGTGTTTTGAGTCACCAACTGAGGGACAATTGATGACCAGAGCAAGCAACCATTGGTCCTCTTTAAATATAGTACTGTGAGAGTTTTTTTACATCCCCTTGAGAGAGCAGATGGGGGCACATTTTATCATCTCATCTATAATACAGGATCTCTGACAGTGTAACACTCCCTCAACACTGTAATGATGGGCAGCCCAGATACTCATGACAGTTTCTAGCACAGGACATGAGCTAAAATCTTTGGCCTCAGAGATGAGAGAGCTATCAGTGAGTCATTGCTGTGACTTCCCAACAACCTGGAACACTCAATGTTCCCCTTAAGGAAAATGAATATTCTTATTTTGCGTTACTTTCAGAACATCAATGCCTGGAGGTATGTAGCTATGTTGTTGCAGCAACAGCAATTTCAGGAATCTTGGCAAAATTAGAGTTTAAAACTGCATAAATACGTGGACACATGTCCACAGTATTTCAGAACCTTCTGCGAAAATGCATATTACACAGCTCTCCCTTCTACATGAGGTTCAAAATTCATTTTCTGCGGCACAAATACAGATGTGTTGCAGACTTAAAGGTCACTTCTGCATACGACTGGGTAAGCTAGAAATTCAGCATCAAGTTACACCATTACTTATCTTAGATTTCAAGTAATTCTTTTCCCAATAGCTGTGCAAAAGCTTTTCTTCAATAGTTTAGGTTTGCATTTGAAGATTTATTTTTCACCTCTGCCCTTGAGAGAAACAAATCAGCTCGGAGCTGTCACAAAACAACATTTTTCAAGCATTAGGCTAGGGCAATCTGAACATTCTTTCAAGGCTTTGATTGCAAGTGTTGATTTTGGAAGTTAATTCTTCCTGATTTCGTCCGTTAAACGTCTTCAATTAGTTTCCGCAGGATGGCAGAGTGGTTAGCACTGCTACCTCACCACTCCAGGGACCCAGGTTTGATTCTAGCCTTGGGTGACTGCCTCCATGGATTTTGTATATTCCCCCTGTGTCTGCACTGGTTTCCTCCCACACTCCAAAGATACAAAGATTAGATGGATTGGCCATGTGAAATTGCCCATAGTGTGCAGGCTAGGTGGGTTAACTATAGTAACTGTGAGGTGGGATGCTGTTTGGAGGGTTGGTGTAGACTTAATGGGCTGGATGGCCTCTGTCTGCACTGTAGGGATTGTTTGTTTTAACTCTTGGATTTCTTTAAATTAAATTCCCAACATTTTTCAATCAAGGTATCATGCACTTTCACAGTAAGGAAACAAAATAATTCCAAAACTGAAATCTTGGGAAGTTTTTAGTCATAGAATCATAGAGATGTACAGCATGGAAACAGACCCTTCAGTCCAACCCATCCATGCCGACCAGATATCCCAACCCAATCTAGTCCCACCTGCCAGCACCCGGCCCATAACCCTCCAAACCCTTCCTATTCATACACCCATCCAAATACCTCTTAAATGTTGCAATTGTACCATCCTCCACCACTTTCTCAGGCAGCTCATTCTATACATGTACCACTCTCTGTGAAAATGTTGCCCCTTAGACCTCTTTTATATCTTTACCCTCTCATACTAAACCTGTGCCCTCTAGTTCTGGACTCCCTGACCCCAGAGAAAATACTTTGTCTATCCTATCCATGCCCCTCATGATTTTGTCAACCTCTATAAAGTCACCCCTCAGCCTCCAATGTTCCAAGGAAAACAGCCCTAGCCTGTTCAGCCTCTCCCTATAGCTCAAATCCTCCAACCCTGGCAACATCCTTGTAAATTTTTTCTGAACCCTTTCAAGTTTCACAACATCCTTCCAATAGGAAGAAGACCAGAATTGCACACAATATTCCAACAGTGGCCTAACCAATATCCTGTACAACCACAACATGACCTCTCAACTCCTGCACTCTGACCAATAAAAGAAAGCATACCAAATACCTTCTTCACTCTCCTATCTACCTGCAACTCCACTTTCAAGGTCTCTTTGTTCAGCAACGCTCCCTAGGACCTTACCATTAAGTGTATAAGTCCTGCTAAGATTTGCTTTCCCAAAATGCAGCACCTCACATTTATCTGAATTAAACTCCATCTGCCACTTCTCTGCACATTGGCCCATCTGGTTAAGATCCTGTTGTAAATCTGAGGTAACTTTCTTTGCTGTCCACTACACGTCCAATTTTGGTGTTATCTGCAAACTTACAAGCTGTACCTCTTATGTTCACATCCAAATGATTTATGTAAATGACAAAAAGTAGAGGACCCAGCACTGATCCTTGTGGCACTCCACTGGACACAGGCCACCAGTCTGAAAAACAACCCTCCACCACCACCCTCTGTCTTCTACATTTGAGCCAGTTCTGTATCCAAATGGCTAGTTCTCCCTGTATTCCGTGAGAACTAACCTTGCTAACCAATCTCCCATGGGGAACTATGTTGAACGCTTTATTGAACTCTATATAGATCACATCTACTGCTCTGCCCTCAATCTTCTTTGTCAATTCTTCAAAAAACTCAATCAAATTTGAGAGACATGATTTCCCACACACAAAGCCATGTTGACTATCCCGAATCAGTCCTTGCCCTTCCAAATACATGTACATCCTGTCCCTCAGGACTCCCCCCAAATAGTTTGCCCACCACTGAGGTCAGGCTCACTGGTCTATAGTTCCTTAGACTGTCCTTGCCACTCTTCTTAAACAGTGGCACCACGTTAGCCAACCTCCAGTCTTCCGAACCTCATCTGTTACTATTGATGATACAAATATCTCAGCAAGAGGCCCAGCAATCACTTCTCCAGCTTCCCACGGAGTTCTAGGGTACACCTGATCAGGTCCTGGGGATTTATCCACCTTTATGCACTTCAAGACATCCAGCACTTCCTCCTCTCTGGTTTGAACATTTTGCAAGGTGTCTTCATCTATTTCCTTACATTCTATGTCTTCCATATTCTTTTCCTCAGTAAATACTGTTGCAAAATACTCGTTTAGTATCTCCCCCATTTTCTGCGGCTCCACACAAATTCGCCTTGCTGATCTTTGAGGAGCCCTATTCTCTCCCTCGTTACCCTTTTGTCCTTAATGTATTTGTAAAACCCCTTTGGATTCTCCTTAATTGTATTTGCCAAAGCAATCTCATGTCCCCTTTTTGCCCTCCTGATTTCCCTCTTAGGTATACTCCTATTGCCTTTATACTCTTCTAAGGATTCACTCGATCTATCCTGTCTATACCTTACATACGCTTCCTTCTTTTCCTTAACCAAACCCTCAATTTTTTTAAATTCCTGGTGATTGTAAGAAAATCATAATGCAATTTTATAGAAATCCTATTGTTAAAACATACGCTATCCCTGGAATGGTTCTCTTTCACCCAATTTACAAAATCTTTTAACAAAGAAAATGAACAAACAAAAACCCTCTCGCACCATTGGCTTAATTGGAAAAAAAGGATTTGAGTTTGCATGAGAGGAAGTTTTCTGAAGATGGGGAGGAGAGTGTTCAGGAGTTGAAGGTGGAGTAGTGGATATGGTAAGCATGGGTTTGGGTATTGACTTGCACTTCGTTCCATAAATCATTTCAAAGAGCCACGATTTGTTTTACAGAACAGTGTATGTGCTTTGACTGGGACAGCATGAATGACGAAAGAACCACTTATGTTTCAATTAGGGCAATGTCAGTAAGGACATCTTCATCGATGGGAATGCAGTCATCCAGTACAAACCATAAACATGTATGCAGAGAGCTAGGAGTTCATCATCAACTGTGTCTGCTCCATGAAGTCAGTACCTTCTTTACAGCTATACCTTTGGGCTAACTCCAATGCAGTTGTCAAGAGCATCAACTGTACCTGATAAACATTTATTACATCTTAAAGGAAAGACTTTTATTTATAACGTACCTAATGTAACATCTGGATTTCTTAAAGTGCTGTATGCTACTTTTTGCGAGTGTAGTCACTGTGGTGATATTAAAAATGTGGCAGTCAATTTGCACACAGCAAGGTTCATCAAACAGCAACGAGGTAATAACCAAACCATCTGCTTACTGGTACTTTAGAGGCTGAGGGATGATTATTGGCAAAGAGAACTCTGATTTGAAATGTGGGATCTTTTACATTTAACCTGAGAGGACAGACAGGGCTTCAGTCAATGTCTCATCCAAGACACAGCGGTGCCGCACTCCCTCTGAACCGCAATGGAGTGTCAGTCTAGAGTTAGTGTTCAGCTTTCTAGAGAACCTGCAAATTGCTTCCTCAGAGGAGCACACTGACAGACTGCCTCAACATAGTATATTAGACTAAAGCTACTCAGGCTACTTTGTGGCAATAAAATGTCACATGCTATCCAGCAAACTGGTGTGGGAAGGTGAAGTTGTCACAAGTTGAAACAATTTTTGACACAAACCTCAAAGTTAAAAACGGAAAAGGGCTGGTAGGGATCACCTATTAATGAAGCCCAGATTTTTGAGATATTGTGAAGGCTCCAGGGATCTTTAAAATGCTGGATGATACCTGGTTCCAGAAGTCACATGCTCATTTTCAACATTACCAATTTTTCTGATAGGGCAAAAAGAGCAGTGCAACAGTCACCACATAGGGTAACTGAACTTAGCAGGACTATTTAAACTCAGTGCTGAGTTTCAAACAGACTTGGTATAGCAAGGGCCTTAACCCTGCAGAATGGAAGTTACAAAGTTATGAATTTTGCAAATACTCTTGAAGTGCATATAAAATATATAGAGACATGTAAAATTATTTAGTCCCCAATTATTAAAAAAATGAAATAAAACAACCTGCCTGTTTCAGTGATTTATAAAAAAAACCCAAGCTGCCAAGTTATTTAAATCACTATCCTTTTAAAAATGCTAATGAAAAGGCTTGTGTCATTGCAAGTTGAAAAAATATGTTCAATCTATAACAATAGCTGATTGTTGCCAATATCCCAATTGCTATCATTATGTGATTATTGATGTTTGCCTGTTTTCCACAATATTCTGTTATCTTAGTAGGGGATCAAAGTACATAATTTGATTCACAACTCAAAGCATTTATTAAAGGATTATTGAGGAGTAGTTACAAAAAAGATTGAACATTTGAGGGGGCTGAAATATTTTGAATAGGGCTTCACTAATGAGAGTTCTTTTTTATTTTTATAAAGGCAGTGATAGATATTTATGTCATCTCAACCTGGTTACTGAGATCTGTCAGGTGAATAGATCAAGGATGGCATGGAAGATAAAAAGAGAAGAGCTGATAGATAGGAGTCATGATTGACATCAGTCAGAAATACATTGCCATGGGAATGTGTTGGGAATCAGTGTTATGATGACATGGAGCTATGAGCAGCCATGGAGTTTGTTTGGTGGGGACAGTTGGAAGGATGGGACATGGGAAATGCATGGTTGGATAAGGCGGCATGCAGGACAAGGGCTAGATGGCTTAAACACTTAATGAAACAATTCCGTCAAGTCCTAGAAAACAGAAGCACTCCTTTTAAACATTTTTTCTCAGCATTCAACAGTCTCTGTCATTCAAGTCCACAGTGGTGGGCCTGACTCTATCCTACACCTCTACCTCCCAGAATGAAGACCCTGCCATTTGGATGTCTTTCTCCCATGGGGAATGTGAAGAGATGGATGATTCCCACTTCCACATTCTGAATCAGGAGCAAAGATCCAGGTCACCATCACAGCTGTGAACTATCTCCACAAATTATTTCAACCGCACAACTTCGACTACAATATAAAACGTTTTAGTCGTCCTAATGTTGTGAAAAATACTAAATAAATAAATAGATAAATAAATAATAAACAGACTTCATGGTTTGGGAATGCATTTACTTGAATGCAACTAGGGATGAGAGACTTCAATTCCATGGACCGATTAAATAAACTAGAATTGCTCTCCTTGACAGCAGAGAAGTGAAAGGAGAGATTTCAGAGATATTCAAATAAATAAAACAAAAACAAGAAAAATGTTTTTACACTGCAAACTTTTGTGATCTGGAACCGTCTAACAGGGTGGTGGGAACAAAGCCAATAGCAACATTCAAAGTGGACTTACTTCAATGCTTAAAAGGGAAATGTTTAGACTATAAAGAAAAAGTGAGAGGAGTGGGAGAATTGGATAGCTCTAAGATACAGCACAGGCACTGATGGACTGAATGGTCTCATTCAATGCCAAATTATTCTTCAATTGCCTAAGTCTTTATGTTCTTTTGCTTGTCCTAGAGTATACCCAGAAAAGCAATCCATATATTGAAAGGCACAAGTGTTGTTCTCAAACAAACCCACAATATGGCTTATTTTTAATATTTAACGTTTGTTCAGTCCTTCCTTATCTATTCATGTGCCAAATTTGTATACATAAATGAAGTGTTGGTATCAAAAGTTTGTTGGCATTGACAGGAAAGCTGCTGTATAGTTAGCTGCTAGAAACCTGTTCACAATGGTTTGTATTATGCCTTATTTTTGCATTGGAGTTACAGTGCAGAAAAAGGCCATCTGGCTCAAGAAGTCTGTGCTACTGTTTATGACCTCCTTCAACTTTATTTCATCTCTGCCTATTAGCATATCCTTCTTTTGGTTGCGAAGGGTGAACAAATCGGGAAAGGGTTGCAAGGTAGCTCACAAAGCAAAGCAAAGCAAAGCAATCTCACACACCCCACAGAAAAACAACAGTATTTCCCGATTATCTTAGATATAAATATCCTGGAATAATGAGGAAATGTAGCTTAGCAATGGACAAGATTTTCAGATAAATCATTTGTCCAGGCTTTAGAGCATTTACAAGGGAACTCATGATACAGCTAGAGTGATTATTAACATTCACTTTGTTTAATGAAGATTGCAGGAGGATACGTCAGGAAAAATGCCAGGCATACATAAAAATTGCAGTGTTAACTCAGTGAAACTACAACCCAAGACTACTTGGATATTGAACATGAAGAAAACAGAAACAGCATGTGATAGACAGCCATTTTGATCCAATTTGATGTTACTACTGGACGAGTCAGATCACAGACTGAAATCTAGCTTGATTGATCTTTTTGTTAACTCTAAGAGGTGATTTGTCACTGAAACACAAGCGCTGCTGATTGGTGTTAGGAATAAACAGAAGCTTATTATGCAAAAGAACAAAGATGAAATAGAATAAGTCAAGCTATTTACATATAACACATTTTGAAAGATTTAAAAACAAATGGTAAAGTATAATCCGATTTATCCCAACACCATCACTTCACATTACTCAAATATCAGAACGAGTTTCCAATCTTGAGAGTTTGTTAGCCTCCTTCTCGATTATTCACACCTGAGCTTACAACTTTTCAGCTTCAAATAAAACCTTCAGGTTCTAATCAAATATTTCTGGTCTATAAATTTCAAACTAAAATCCTTACACTGAGATAACCTATTTCCTAATAAAGAAGGTTCAGTGAACCTAAGCCAAAAGCTGTCCAAGTCATTTTTTTTCTCTTGACGAGCAAAGACAAAATCAATGCCTGATTCTTCCAAATCAGAAGCAAGGAGATGATTTTGAATGTTTATTTTGTCCAATTGTAAAACTCTAACAATGCAAACAAATTCCCATCATCACTTCATACTGGTTAAAATAAAGATCTGACAGAAAATCTGAAAAGTCAATCATTAAACCACACTAAAACCAAAATCCTTATGCCATCAGTTCAAAATCCAAAATCCAAATTATATTAAAATACATGTAAATCACATACCTTACATCAGATAGGGCCATGTGCTTCCATAATCAACAAATCAGATATAGGCTCTGCAGTCCTGGCGCAACCTGTTGTGGGTAGTGGTTGTTAAATAACTCACTGAAGGAGGAGGAAGTTCTACAAAATATCTCAGTCTTATCCCAGCATATTACTGTAAAATACAAAGCTGAAACATTCGCCCAGATCTTCAGCCAGAATTGTCTGAGTGGATGATCCATTTGAGCCTCCTCCTGAGGTACTCAGCATCACAGATACCAGTTTTCAGCTAATATTCTTCATTCCACATGATATCAAGAAATACTTGACTCTATCAACATTGTTTGCCCTGAAAACTTTCAGGCAAAAGTACTAGAGGCTTTTGTTCCAGAATTAGCTGTGTTCTAGGCAAGCTGTTTCAGTACATTTACAACACTAGCATCTTTCTGATGCATTGAACAGATGCAAATTCATTGCACAGAACAAATTCAATCTCTCAATTGTCACCTTATCACACTACTCTTGATCACCAGTGAAGTGATAGAAGTGATCATGACAATGCTCAGCAATAACCTGACAACTGATTAGATTACTTACAGTGTGGAAACAGGCCCTTCGGCCCAACAAGTCCACACTGACCCGCCGAAGCGCAACCCACCCATACCCCTACATTTACCCCTTACCTAACACTACGGGCAATTTAGCATGGCCAATTCACCTGACCCGCACATCTTTGGACTGTGGGAGGAAACCGGAGCACCCGGAGGAAACCCACGCAGACACGGGGAGAACGTGCAAACTCCACACAGTCAGTCGCCTGAGTCGGGAATTGAACCCAGTTTCTGCCAGGGTCACTCAACTCCTGACCTTACAATGGTCTTGGACAACCAAGAGGTGAAGTGAGAGTGATTGCAAGGCTGCATTTGACAGAGTATCGCTTCCAGGAGCCTTGGCAAAATTGGAAGTCAATGGGAATTAGGGGAAATCTGTCTGATGGTTGGAGTCATGTCTTGCACAAACGAAGCTGGTTGTAATTGTTTGAGGTCAATCATCCCAGTCCTAAGCCATTACTGAGGGAGTTCCCTAGGCCATGTCCTACGCCCAGCCATCTTCAACTGATTCATGACCTTCCCTCCATCTGGGATGGGTTGTTTTCCATGACTGCACAATGCTCAACACCATTCATAACTTGTTAGATATTGAAGCAGTCTGCATTCATTTGTAGCAAGACCTTGCCAACATTTAGGCTTGGGTTGATAGCGGCAATGAGCATTTATGCCACATAAATGGCAGACAATAATCATTATAAACAAGAGAAAATCTAACCCTTGTCTGTTGATATTCTGTGGCATTATCATTGCTGAATCCACCACTATCAACATTCTGGGGTTTACCATTTATCAGAAACTGAATTGGATCAGCTAAAGAGCAGAGCAGAAGCTAGGAATTCTGCAATGAATGACTCACCTCCTGCCCACTAACTACAAAGCCCAAGTCAAAAGTATGATGGATGACCCCCATTTGCCTGACTGAGTACAGCTCCAACAACACAAACAGAATTCAACACCATCCAGGGCAAAGTGATCCAGGTATTTGGTACCCCATCCACCACTTTCAACAGTCATTCACTGATGGCTAGTGACTGCAGTTTATATTAACAACAAGATGCACTGATGTGATCACAGTCCTGTTGACAGTTCCTTCCAAACTCGTAAACTCTGAGACTTAGAAGGACTAGGGTATTAGGTACATGACCACTGCAGGTTCACTTTAAGCCATATACCATCCTGATGAGGCACACTATTACGATGTCAACATCCTGAAACTCACTTCTGAACAACACAGTGGACTGCAGTGGTTCAAGAAAGTGCCCACTATCATCTTATCAAGTGCAATTAGGTATGGGCAATAAATGATGGCATAGCCAACAATCCCCACATCCTGTGAATGAATGAAATAAATCCTGAATATCACCACTGGAGCTTGCTGAATGTTTTCATCTTTGCAATCAGCAGCAAGAATGCCAGACTTCAAATTATCACTACAGTTTATTACAGGAGAAAAAGGTACTGACTGGTTGGCAATGATTCAGTTCAATTACTCTTGATCCAAGTTTTATTCTTATATTTAACCAACTGCCATGGTGGGTTTTGAATTCACATCCCGAGAGCATGAGCCTGAATCTCTAGATTGTGAAACGCAAGCGTTACGGCACAAAATGAGGTCCATCATATCTGCACTGGCTTCCAAATGAACACACACATACACATTATTTCTATTTAAATAGTCATCCACTGCCCTTTTGAATCCCTCAGTTGAACTTGCCTCCATCTATGTCCAGGCAGTTTATTCAGACCCAAATCTTATGTTTAGTGAGAAAGATTTTTCTCATATCATGTTTGCTTCTTTGACAAAACACTCTAAATCCGTGCCTTCTTGTGACTTGATCCTCTTCTGAGCCACAGTAGTTTCTCCCAATTTCTCCCAGGTCCATCCTCCTCAAAGCATTGAAACGTTCTACCGTATCTCCTCTGAGCCTTCTTTTCTCTAAGGAGAACAGTTGCAACCTCTCTGGTCCTACATTCTCTCTAATTCACGTGTTGCTGCATGGCGATAACCTCTGGAATAAAAGTCAACATGTCCACACACCAATCAATGTATACAGTGTGCACGGACTCTTTAAGCAGCTTTGTGACCATGAGACTGAGAGGAAACATTGTTTGGAGTCTAATCTATCCTCAGGACTGAGGTGTCTCATCCCTGGAACCATTCTTTTAAGTCTCTCCAGTGCATTCACATCCTTCCTATAATGTGGCACTGATAACTGTACACAATATTCCAGCTGAGAGCTCAGAGTCCAGTGAAATGACCACTACATCACCATCTCCTTGTACTTTAATCTCTAACGTAGCTATGCATTTGCAGAATCTCAAACATGCTCCAATCTGTGTCCCCCACATAAACGATGAGCTCTGCCTGCTTGCCTTTCTATGCTTCTAAACTGGAAGTAGAAAGATGCCTTCTTTCCACACTTGCAATGAACCATAGCATTTTGGATATCCCCTGAGGGAGACTGTAACAAAAATCAAGAGGTCGGCAATACTTAGAACAAAAACTTATTACATTTAAATCAAAATATTGTTAATGGGGATGACGATGCAATCCAATCCTGTAGTAAACAATGATCCCTAAGTACTTCTATCGCATTCACAGACTGTGCAAGCTTCATCACTATGGAGCATGGAATTGAGCATGGACACACCCGCAAAAGAGGACAGACAGTCGGGTGCTATTACCCACTCCACATCCTACTGCTTAGGCCTGCTGATGGCCAACTTGGCCAGCCCCAAGACCAAACCACAAGGAGGTCCTCCAAATTACCTGTCCCCTTCCCCACAGAGTGCCATGGGATGAGAGGCTGAAGTGCTACCAAAAATGTAAAAGCAGCCTCCCCTTTCAGAAGCAAAGTAGAGGTTGCAAACAAAAACATTCAAAGTAAACGCATTTCTACCAGACCACAAAGCCTACATGTGGCCTAGCAGCAGGTGAACCTACTCAAAGATTTATTGTTTGATTCTGTTGCATGCAACACCCTCCATCCCAGACCCCTAATGGAGTGAGGGAGAACATCCTAAGAGAAAGATTTCTTCTGGGGATCTCTGCTGCCAGAAGGATTGAACATTATCCCAAAGGTGGGCAAAGGTGAGGATGTGGAAAGGATACAGCAGCAGCCTATACAGGAATCTCCTCCGTAATGATTTCAAAGTTATGAAGGGAATTTTTTTGAGGGAGTTCAAACTCTGGGGTGCAGGATCCCCTGGAAGTGTTCAATATCCAAGACCAGTGTCAAATTCGAGATGGATGCAGGTTAGTCTGGAAGCTCACTGCATGCTTCAGTTACCTTTCTAATTCTGTCTCCATCCATCCATTCAGGGACAAAATCAGCAAATCCAATTTCCTTAAAAGTGTCTAAAATAGCAATAAGACATTGCACTTATGTAGTGCAAGTAATGTAGCAAAACTTTCCAAGGTGCTTCATGGAAACATTTATCATACAAAATCTGACACAGAGCCACATGGAAAGGAACCATGAGGGGAGATGAAAGCCTGCTCAAATAAGTAAATGTTAATGAATATCTTAAAGGAGGACGTGCAGAGATTTATAGAAGGTATCCCATGGTTTAAACCTCTCTAACAGCTGTCTATATATGCTAGGTAACATATGCACAAGGCCTAATGACTGTTTTGAGTGGATTCACCCCAGAGGGAAAAACCATGAATAAACCAGTAACTCTTGAAAGTGTATGTGCTTGGTATGCTGGAGGTGAAATTTGCACTAAGTTAAAAGAATTGGACCTGCAAGTGTTAGTCACAATTTTTACTGGTTTATCCTTCTGGGTGGAGAATGGTACTCCCCTATTGGTGTGGATTACACTTGGGTGTCCATAGAACACTAGATATTGTCTCCATAAATTGGCAATCATTCTGCCTATTAGGAATAAGGTCTAATTCTCAACTCTGATGTACCTAAAGTCAGCATTCATCTTCTTTGAGTTTGATTCTGTCTGACTTTGAACCCTGGAGTTTTGTCTTGAAATGTGCCATACTCCCCTCGGTTTAGCTGCTCTGTTCAGGATCACAGACAATTGGTTTTTAAACCTGCCAAACACTATAATTCTTACTTATGGTAAATTATGTGAGTTTACTTTTTATACTATTAACTTGTTTTAATCTGTCTGTTGCAAAATGACAGCAGTTAAAGATTTGTTTTACTAAGTTTTAAATGATGGCTCCTTTGCCGTGCCTGCAGAGTGATGTCATTGGACCAAAGTCAGGCAGCAGCTTTTAAGTTGGGATAGGATAGGCCAAGCCCCCTCCTAGAGTACTGTGGTTAATGCTGGCCATCTCAATTCAGCAGCAATATAAAGGCAGGAGAAAGGATACAGAGGCAGTTTCAGTTATGAGGAAGGGTAGGGGAAGAATTACAAAACCACAGAATGGTTACAGAAGGAGAGCATTTTGCCGACTGAGCCCTGTGCTGCCACTCTGCCTTCTCCCCATTACCTTGATACATTTTTTTCTTTTCTACTTTGCTTTCACATTGTTCAACTGAAGTTGCCTCTACCACACTCTTTTTAATGCATTCAAGATTAAAATGACTCACTGCGTGAAACCCCTTATCCTCACGTTTCTTTTGCCAATTATCTTAATATGTGCCCTCCCATTCTCAATTCTTACAGAAATAATTTTCAAAGAGTATTGGATGGAGCTAACAGATAAAGACAATAAAAAAGAGGGTGTTGTGTGATTAAATACAACAGCTGTTTCAAAGTTTACTCAGACCCCTTGGCACTATAGTAGCCCACAAACCCACCCACACACTAAAACAGCAGCTAATGAACTTGAAAGACCCTATACAGACAACAAACAAAACTAAGGTTATTTACAAAATACTATGCATGGACTGTAATAAATTCTACATTGGACAAACAGGCAGAAAACTAGCTACCAGGATACATGAACATCAATTAGCCACAAAATGCCATGACCCTCTCTCACTAGTATTCTTACATACAGATGAGGAAGGACACCACTTTGACTGGGTCAACACATCCATCCTAGGACAAGCCAATCAGATTTAAAACCCTACAAGATGAGTGAGGCCTTCTTGCTGAATCTTACTTACCACTCATGAGCTTTTCAATCCATCGACTGCTGGCTTCCATCTTGGTGCCTCATTTATAACAATTGTCTTGAGCAAGATCTACCAGTAGACATCATTTAGATAATGAAATTGGAAACACAGGAAATCCTAACAAAAAATCTTACCTGTTGAATGGCTGGATATGAACCACAGCAAGGGTGACCCTTGATAAAGAGGTTCAGGATATAACAGAACCCTTGCGCAGCCAACCTCCATAGCTAGTGTCCCAGTATGAACTCCTGATGTACTTTTGGATTGATAGCAACAATGCTGTACGTTACTGAGGAGTATCCAATTAATGCACCACATGGTGGAGTAATCACTTAATTCAGCAAATGAAGGGGTTCTGCTAAGGGGATTTCCATTAACACATATTGAATAATTAATGTATTGCCCATTTCTAGTTACCTTTGAGAAGGCGGTGGTGAGCCAACTTCTTGAATTACCATAGTCAATCTGGTTCAGGTACATCCACAGTGCTGTGAGAAAGAAAGAAAGATCTCGGCCTTTTAAAATCTCTGATCTCAAGACGAACTGAGTAATGTGGGCTATGGTGAGATTTGTGGCAAAATCATGTGAGAAGTCTGGCAAGCCTGATCTTAACATCAGAAGCATCTCACTCCATCTTTTATGTTATTGCCCAGTGACATGGTGAGTTTCTCACAAGGCAGCAGTGAGTTGCCAATTAAGGGACCTTGTGAAATGCCTCATTAACTCACTTCATTAATATCCAGCTTCTTATCTAATCAAACACACTAAACAAGCTAGATAGTGAGAAATCCCAACATGGAAATCAGAACAGTTACCTGGCCACTTCAGTTAGCCACTTAGTCTGAAGGGTCTCCGTGTTGAAGATTGGCTACCAATATCTCAGGGTTAATTCTGTGGGCACTGATCATGCACACACCTCTGGACATTGGCATCCAACATGTCCCTGAATGCATAGTGTTCTTACCACGCATGACAATGATAGTTCAGGGTAAGGCAATGGCCTAGTGCTTTTATCACTAGACAATTAATCCAGAGGTCCAGGATCTCTCATCCACATATAGGAAATTCCTGCACTTCAGTGCTGCACTGGCAATTTTTCTTTATTAATTCATTCATGGGATGTGGGAGTCACTGGCTGGACTAGCACTTATTGCCTTTCCCTACTTGGCGAGAAGGGTACCACGTTGTTCTGGGCCTGGAGTCATGTGTATGCCAGGCAAAAATGATAGATTTCCTTCCTTAAAGGATATTAGTGAACCAAAAGGGATTTTCCAACAATCTTGTAGTTTCATTTAATTTGATTCAAATTCCACTAGCTGCATTGGTGGGGATTCAAACCAAGGTCACTGGAACACTACCTGGGTCTGTGGATTAGCGATCTAGCAATAATACCATGAGGCCATCAACTCACTGTGAACTATCATTGTCATCCTGCTGTAAGAGCACTGCGCTTAAGGAGATGCGCCCAGCTTATGGACTGATCTAGGCTGCATCACTGGGCTCTTCGCACACTGTCATTGCACTCACTCACTGTGTGGACGCTCCCAGCATCCCTGTCTTCTATTGCCCTTGTGTGCTTTGACCCCTCAGCAAGGGCTTACCAGGCTTATATTATTTCTCACATTTAGTACAGGCACTAAGTCAGAGAGCTCGCAGAAGTCGTTCTGCAGACATCAGTCTAGACAAGATGGATAGCCTTCACTCAGGAGAACCCAGCACATTAAGTCAAAGGCAGCCTTGGCCAATCAACCACTCAGGGTGGTCACAGTCAGGATGCTCTCCATTTTATGTAGCCGAATGCAGGGCAGCCCACTACCCGTCTTGACTCTTTCTGCCCTAATGAGGGATGTTTTCCTTTTGGAATGAGAGAGAGGGAGGTATTTTCAGAGACGAAATTGGATGGCACAGCTTTGACTGTTGGTGCTGGTGGGGAGGTATCCTGTGTGAGTGAGTGGATAGTGCAGAGGGTATGCAGAGTGTGTGGTGTCAGGGGTTGGGGTGGGTGAAAGTGAGTGAGGGAAGATATTGCAGGCAATAGCCAGAGTGGCAGAGCATGAGCCTTGGTGGGAGGTGTGTGCAGTAACAGAGATCGAGTCAGTGAGCGGTTTCAGAAAAGATGGTGGAACTTGTGCTGATGCAATGTAAAAGGTCATTGACCTTCTTCCACTGGTGCAAGATACTCCCCAAGGTAGCTACCTTCAACTAGGTTCGCATGGTATGGTATCATGGCTTCCTCTTCTGGTTTTAGAGGACCCACATTGGCACCAGTCCATCCAGCAGGACCTCCAGGTCCCTGTCTGAAAAGCAGGGCACCAATTTCTCTCTGGAGAAAGTGAGGACTGCAGATGCTGGAGATCAGAGTCAGGAGTGTGGTGCTGAAAAAGCACAGCAGGTCAGGCAGCATCTGAGGAGTATGAAAGTTGACATTTCGAGCAAGAGCCCTTCATCTTGAATGAGGCTGACCTGCTGTGTTTTTCCAGCATCACACTCTCGACACCAATTTCTCCCTGTCTGCACATTCAGGGCAAATGTCAGGAATTGTGCATGGCAGCTCTGAACTGACTGTTCTTATTGGGTGCACAATTGCACAGGTACAAGGGATGGCAGTTAATTCTAGGATAGCCTGGCAGTTACAAGTTGTTCTGGAATGACACATGGTAAGATGGGGCTGGATTTGGATAGGAGGAGTGCAGTACAATGCAGTGAGTTGTGTAAGGCATTGCAAGATAACTTGATAAACCTAAAAAAAAACCCTCCCAAAAACCTAACATTTTTGCACTTAGGCAAAAAAAACATAATATTCAATCCATCATGTAGGACAGCCGTCTAGGAGATAGATTAATCTGAAACAGCTAAATATCCACGTAGGAATCTAAATATAGATTTCTTTATTTTCCGAAGCAGCAGAAAACCACAGGAGGTTTTGAATGATTTTGCAGCCATCATCAGCTGTTGTGACTCCCTAATTTTCCTGAGTCAAAGAAGTAATTTGTTTTAAAAAGTATCACACCTAGAAAACTATTTTGTACAATGAAGAGGATTGCCATCAATTATGACCAGGTAGCTCTATACAAATGTGAAACAAAGTCACTAAAACAAAAGGGATGCAGAGACATAATAATCCTTTGAGACGAGGGACAGCAATAGCTCCTCAGAATCCAATGGATAATGACACGGATGCCCAAAAGACTCAAGATCATGGAGGAAATGCTTAATGTGATCAAATATATTCTAAAATGCTGGCGTAAGGAGATCAGTTAGACAAGACTATCATGATTATGGAAATAAGAGAGCAGGGAACAGAAGAAGACTACAACAGAAGATGGCTGGAGGCTGTAAAGAGCTGGACAAAAATGCCAGTTAGATTTGCAGTCACACAGCACTTGGAAGCCAGTGTGAGAGAGTGTTGTGACCATTGAATCTGAGATGTGAGCTAAAATCTCGAATTTTGTTGAGTGCCAGTTTGCAATGATCAGCTTCCTGCTTTGCCCATGTTCTAATGGCTTTGAGAGAGTCTCGCTAGGACCTGGCTTCTTAAAATGAACTAAATCATTGAACACAATGTATATAAAATTTGGCTTTCAAATATATTCATTATAAAAGGCTGTTTGCAAAAAGCTTTACAATAAAACTTGATTTTTCTAAACTTAAAATGAGGATGTATAGCCAGGAAAATACTTGGACACGTTGTTGTTAAAATTAAGAATGGTTTAATTTTAAATTCCTACTCAATCACTCTATGCATGTTTGCATTTCATGAGCATCAGCTTTAGCTCAGTGGTTGCTTTGATTGTTTAATGATGATTGAATAAGCTGGGCCTCTTTTTTTTCTGGAAAGGCAATGACTGAGAAGTGGCTTTGACAAATAAAGGCATTTAAAGTGAGACAGGGATTTGATAGAATGGATGCCATGACACCTTCACTTGTGTGGAGCCCAAAACTAGGACCATAAATATAAGGCAGTCTCTATAAATCCAATAGGAAATTCAGGAGAATCTTCTTTACCTAGAATGTAACTAAAATATAGAATTTGCTTCTGATTAATTGAGACAAACAGCACAGATGCATATAAGAGGAATATATTAGATATGTACAAGTGGGAGAAACGAATAGAAGAATAGTAAGGAACTTAAACATCCCTAATAAAAACACAAAGTCAAAGCTTTTCTGCTTACCTTTATCAGGACCAAGACCAAGATGTAAGAAACGTGGAAAAAAAAAGACACCAATTACATACAACACGAGAAGACATTGCTGATTGGCTGGGTCATCATTGGCATGAAGATGCAGCAGGAACAGTTAATTGTCAATCTTCATTCTGAGACTGGGCAGGTAGATTCTGATTAATCAGGATGTTGCCATGGGAACACGGCAATGACTGGGAATCTCTAGGACCCCTTTTCTCCAATGTAAAAGTGCAACATATGTATGAATTCCTTTTGCCTCCCTAAAATGGCACTCTGGGTATGCAAATTCTGACATGTACAATCGCACTTATAGTCCATGGATAATCTTAAATTGGTTTCTGCTGTAATTCTTAGTAAAGTCTGTATTATTTAAAAAATGTTTCCTAATAGCAGAATCACATCTAATGTTTTACATGGTGTAAGCAGGAGCTATTTAAGCACGACTGGCATGCTGCTCACTGCAAATGGTCAACAAGATGTGTTGTTTAAAAAGATCCATCAGGAATTGGATTGTACAGCCTACATACCTACACTGGCGCTAAACCTGGTAATGCACATTGTTCATTTGTGTGATTTTTTTGCCTTAACAACAGCATCCTGTTAGTGAAGAAAACCACTCTTGGGTGTACTGCAATGGAGCAGTGTGAAATTGCTGGTCTCCATTGTGGATATAAATTTTTGAATCCTCTTCCCTTTCCAAGACAACCTGAGGTTGAGTAGGCACTGATTAGGACAAAAACAGAATTTGAATTTGTGCAATATACGGTGAATGATGAGGGTGTGCTAAAACTATCTCACCTAATAACGCTACCCTGATCAAAGAAATAAACACTAGTTCAGACTCAACAGGAGAATTTGCCCAGTTCTGGGCACCATACTTTAGAAAAAAATGAGAAGGTAGTAGAGAGAACTTAGAACAACTGTACCAGAGATGAGAGACTTCAGTTATACAGATAGATCAGGAAATTTGGATTAGTTTAAGTTATGAGGAGATTTGATAAATGTTCTCCAAAGCATGAGGGGTCTCAACAGGTTAGTGGTAGATAGGCAGAAAGGTTGGGAACTGGAGGACATTAAAGATGGTTGACAAATGAAGCAACAACATGAGAAACATTTGTTTTTCAGCAACTGGGTAGGCTCTGCAGAATCTCTTGTGGTTTTCATGGTGTCATTTACATTGAGGCTTTCTTTCTAGCTGGGGAAACATAGCACAGAATATAGAAAGTAAAATGATTGTTCCGGCAATGAGAATGATTGAGAGAAAGAAAAGCAACTGGGAAAGTCTGTAGAAGGAAGAATGCAATGGTAGAATCCTGTTGCATCTAAGGAACAGCAATCTAAACCATTTCTATAAATCAACTAGTTTTTAATTTGACTGAATAATAAAAGATGTTATGAGTTACACTGCTCTAACTGTGTCCATGATTTATCTTTCATATATAACAGAGCCCAAATATGTAGCTTGTTCATATCACCTATTGACAGATTTTACTGATTTAATTATGTTTTTGAAATGATTGAGACAACATAATATCTTAATTCTGCTGAGATTTACATCAGTAGTAGGTTACTACGACCTCCAGTTACACAGGACTGCTGAGCTGTATGAACTGCACAACAACATAAGGTGTTCCCAGACTAAAAGGCAACTAAGATCTTTGCTTTTTTGGTTTAATGGGAATATTCTTTCAAGATGTAGAAATTACAGTAAGCCTTCAATCATTGGCAATCATAAATATATAAATTCAAAGAAGGTAAAAGAAGGAGAAACATTAACAGATTAATTACAATGACTGGAATGTCTTCATTTCAAAGGTGCATACTAGTTAAAGTACAGAAACAGGCCATTCTGTCCAACAGTTCTGTGTCAGTCTTTCTGATCCACATAAGCCTCCTCCTACCTGATTTTATCTCACCCTATCAACGTATCCTCCATTCACTTCTCTGTTATATGCTTACAGAATGGTCTTGATATCTCTAGGAATTAAAGGTGAATCTCTCAAGAACATTGTAGCCAACAAATCCAAGAGAAAAGTTTTTTGAGTCTTAAAATTAAGCTTGAATTTTCTTTGAATGCTTTGAATTATTACTTTTGAAGTATTGAGAAATTAAGGAAAAATGCATCTTGACAAACAGTCTTGAAGCATCCAATTGTTTAAGAAAAAGTATGTTCAACTCAAAAATGTTTTGCAGAAGTCATTAAATTGGAGTTAAACCCCCAGAAAAATGTCTGATTGAGTTGGTAACCTTACTAACACACCTCTGTGGGATCTGATTCCACGTTCTTAACATAATTCATAAATAAGTGAGGATGCGATAGATTTTTTTAACATTAGAATCACTACCTTATTGAGAGCTGAAGATTGCAGTGTGATCGCAGTTGAGATTTCATTTGGGTTTATTACTGCATCTGCAGTGGAAAGTTTCAGAGAGTGCCTTATGCCAAGAGTGAGTGATCTGTGGTGCTGTGATGTAGATTGTTTTGACTGATATCATGGATATCTTACGCTATTTGCTTTCTGCAATGAAGGAAGCCATTTGACCCATCCTGTTTGTATCAGCTCATTTTTAAAATATATTTTTATTGAAAAAATAGATTTTTAAATATTACAACAAACACAATACAATTCAAAACAGTACAAAAAAGTACACAAAAAAGTTTTGAAAAACCCAACCCGCCCTCAGGTACAAATGTATAAATATATATAGAAAAATACAGAATTAAAAAAATGAACTATTTAATTTAAAAAAAACCAACAACAAACTAATAAATAGTAATAATTCAACTCAGCCAAACAAGACACTCATACGTTGACAGTTTCTCCTCCCTGGATATTGGACTCGTAAAACACAATTGTTACGACAGTATAAAAGCTCTTGTTAGTGTGGCACATAAATCTGGGACCAGGTATTCCAAAAAGAGCTGTCATGTCTTATAAAAATTCTCAGTCTTGCGGTGTACCATACTTGTGAGAAAATCCAAGGGAATATGCTCCATAATAATCTTCCGCCAACCCAACAGGCCTGGGGGTTTTCAGATACTCAAGCTGGGAAGATATTCTTTCTTGTGCAAAAAGTGAGGATATTGAAAAGTTTTTTTCTTATGCACAGCTGCAGGGTACACATTGGGCAGGCCCAGAAAAGAGAATTCGGGTCCTTCTCTACCCTTACACCCAAAACCTTCTCCATTGCACTCGTCACAGCATTCCTGTATGTTTGAAGCCTACCACAAGATCAAAGACAATGGTTAAGAGTGCCCATACAGACCTTGCACTTGGGACATGTTGAAGGTAACCCTGGTTTAAATTTTGACAAATGATCTGTAGCCAAGTGGACCCTGTGGAGAATCTGCAACTGTAAAGCATGGGTCCTATGAGGTGGCATAGTGGCTCAGTGGTTAGCACTGCTGGCTCAGTGGTTAGCACTGCTGCCTCACAGCACCAGGGTCCAAGGTTCAATTCCAGCCTCAGGCAACTGTCTGTGTGGAGTTTGGCATGTTCTCCCTGTGTCTGCATGGGTTTGCTCCGATTTCCTCCTACAGTCCAAAGATGTGCAGGTCAGATGAATTGGCCATGCTAAATTGCCCTTAGTAGTAGGTGCATCATTCAGAGGGAAGTGGGTCTAGGTGGGTTACTCTTCGGAAGATCAGTTGGGCCGAAGGGCCTGTTTCCACACTGTAAGGAATCTAATCTATTGCAAATTGGTATGTTTCTTGCGTTTTCCCAAACATCTTCTCACGCCTCTGAGGAGACTTCAACACCTAGCTCTCTCTCCCACACCCTGCAGAGTCGATCGAACTCATCTGAGGGGCCACCCCCCTACTGCTGATATAAAATGCTAACACAAAGTGTACTCTTAGCACTGAGCACCCTTCCCTCTTTGTCAGATTTGTAGGGATCAATCAAAAGTGTAGTCTTTTTTTGAATAAAATCCCTAACTTGAAAAAAATGAAAGAGGTCCCTGTTAGATAGATCACTTTTCTGTGGTAACTGATCGAAGGACATCATTGTCTCTCTCTCTCAAATGAATCGCCCATGCAAGACATATCCCTAGCTGCCCAACATTTTAATCCTGAATCTATCATCCCCAGTTGACCACTATAGGTGTAAAAGAAGATGTTTTGCCAATATTGCCTTCCCTCTGCTGAATTGCCCTCCATGCTTTAACAGTATTGATAACTATTGGGTTATGGCAATATTCACTAACTGTCCTCATTTTGCCCAGAAACAGCAAACTGGTAAGGGGGGACTTTGCCTGGGAGGCTTTGATATCTAACCATATTGAAAGAGGGTCCCCACAGGCCCAATCACTCACAGAGGATAAAAGCAAGCTTAGTTTGTAGCTTTTAATGTCTGGAAGGTCCACTCCCCCCAGTCTGTGAGGCAGTTGTAGTTTAGTTAATTTAATGAGGAACCACTTATGATGCCAACTAAAGGAGCTGAACCAGCCGTTCAGTCTCTGAATGTTTGCTTATTGAAAATCATTGGGAGCATCTGTATAGGGTTTAGCAAACGGGGGAGAATATTCATCTTAACAAGCGCTATCTGACCCAACCACAAGACCATCTTTGAAGGTCTTGTTTGATTTTATCAAATAATTGAACTAAATTGGCTTTGAACAACCGATCCAGGACTAGAGTGATGAATATGCCCAAATACACAAACCCACCCCCCCCCCCCCGCCCCCATTACCACTTAAATGGGAATCAAGACTTAGTACCTACGTAAGACCACCCATAACCACTGATTTTGCAGATTTAGCTTGTACCCCAAAGAGGGACCAAACCCGCAGATGCATTATATCAGGCAAGGCACTGAAACTGCTGGATTTGACAAAAAAGTTAGGACATCGTCTGCATACAATGAAGTCTTATATAAATTTGACCGCACTTCTGGAGCTGATATATTAGGATCCCTACGAATGGCCTCCGCCAATGGTTCAATCATTAATGTAAAAAGTAGTGTTGAAAGGGGACAGCCCTGCTGGCTGTCCATAAAAATGTTAAAATTGCTTGTTTGCGCCCCATTGGTGATGACTACAGCAAGAGGGTCACTGTAGAGAACCTTTACCCATCTTATAAAGACTTTGCCCAAATCAAACCACTCCAGAGTATAGAAAAGGTATGGCCACTGAACTCAATCAAATGCCTTCTCTGCATCTAGAGAAATCACCAATCCCTGTATTGACTGTTGTTGACATGCTTGAATTACATTAAGCAGCCTCCTAACATTATTGGAGGATCTATAGAAGGTAACACTGTCTCCAGGCTTAACGTGAGAGTCTTAGAGAGGATTTTAAAGTTCACATTTAAGAGTAAAATGGGCCTGTATGAGGCACAGTCCTCCAGGACCTTCCCTTTTTTTAAGAATAAGCATTACAGAGATGGCAGGAGACAATCATGGCTGTATGAGTCATTAAACATACTAAACATCGGGCCTGACAATATGTTTGTAAATTCACTGGGAGGTCTGTCAGGACTGGACACTTTCCATTCTGAAGCTGCTTCACAGCTTCCTGCACCCCCTGCTCTGATGAAAGGGCAAAGAGAAAGGACTCTTGTTTGGGGGTCACCCCAGGGAGCTTCAGATCCTTAAAAAAAATTCCATTTTGGCCTGCCCCTCCTCACAACCCTCAGATGGGTATAACTTAGAGTAAAAGCTCTGGAATGTCACATTAATCTTTTTGGAATCATATGTTAGATTCCCAGACCATTCCCTAATCGCTGTAATGGCTTGTGAGGCATTCCTTCTCCTGGCAAGATAAGCTAAGTATTTACCGGGCCTGTCGCCATGCTCATATAATCTTGCAAAAGTAGGGTCCTTCTTTGCTGTCTGCATGAGCATGGAATTCGATGCAGACCACAGCGCCATAATCCTCAGTAGTTTGATCAACGAGGGCCTGTCAAAGTAAGCCTTCTCAGCTGCCTTCAACCGTGCTTTGAGGAGACGTTGCTGCTCACCCTTCTGCTGCTTCCTACTGGCAGAGTAGGAAATAACTAACCCCTGGTATAGGCTTTGGCAGTTTCCCAGAGGAAGTATGGGCTACTAACCAAGCCTGAGTTAATGCCTAGGAATGCCCGAAATTCCCTAGAGAAATACTCCACAAACTTATTATCCTTGAGGATAAAGGGATCCATTTGCTAGTGTCTCAGACCCACAATAATGTCCTTAACATTACCAACAGGTACATTGGAGCATGATCGGAGATGGTAGTATAACCAATTGTACAAGATGCCACCAAATCCAGGGTTGCCACAGGGGTCAGAAAAAAATCAATCCTGGTGTGACATCTGTGTGGATTGGAAAAAAAAATGTAAAATCCCTGCCTGTAGGGTAGAGACACCTCCAAATGTTCACCAACCTGAACTCTACACACAGATCCACTAATTGTTTAGTTTGTACAGAGGGTATCAGGGGGGCCTTTTGGCAACCTGTCTACTGTGGGATTAGTTATAATCTCCCCCTATAATGATGTGCCAGGACTTGAGACTTATCAGTTTAGAAAACACATCTACCAAACTTTTGAGGGGATGAGTTGGGAGGGCAATAAACATTTAAAGCACAATATTCTTCCCCATTTATCAGGGCTTTAAGAATTACAAACCTCTTGTGTGTCTCTTTAACACACTCTAGTAATTTAAATGGGAGATACCTCCTACCCAATATCGCCACTCCCCTACTTGTGGCATTAAATGATGAAAAGTAGACCCGATCAAAGCCACTCTGCTGGAGTTTCAAATGCTCCCTATCATTGAAGTGTGCCTCCTGTAACAAAGCAATATCCACCTTCTCCTTTCTAAGATTCAACAGTGCCTTCTTTCTTTTATCTGGTGAGTGACTCCCCTTGATGTTCCAGGTAGACCATTTAAACAAGTTATTAGCCACAACCTTCTGCAGTAACTTTTAAATTCCAAAGAGGAGGAACTTGAACCACAAATCGCTGAGCCTTAGTGTCACATGATCCATCAAACATAAATTAAAGCCACTACATTTAACAAACCTACAAAACTATCAAAGATTAAAAACAACAAAGATCAAAAAAACAAACCAACATATAAAGCACGAACGGCACTGAACAGGGGAACTCATGCCCTGCTCAAAGGGGGAAACTACCCATCTCAAAACTGCCCATAAGTAGGCACCTAGCCATCCCAACGATCTTCCCTTCTTCTAGCTAGAGCCACACCACATACACAAGCAGAAAAGAAAGTAAATATACCATAGAATAGCAAATGAATAAAGAATTTTTTTATCCTGCCCATCCTTTGATAAACAACTTAGAAATTGAAAGTACACATCTCAACTGCCACCAAACATAGTTTAAACCAAATTATTACCAAAAGAAAAAGAATAGGAAAATAAAGCTCCAAACAGACTTCCTCTGTTTCTTTTTTTTTAAAAAAACAAGGAAATACCCAAAACAACACTGCTATTTGTACATACTAAATTGTTCAGATTAAGTTAATTTGTGCACAAAGTCTCTTGCCTTCTCTGACGTATCAAAGAAATGTACGGATCCATCGAAGGTGAACTGAAACACCGCTGGATACCTCAGAGAGTTCTAGATCCCAAGCTCCCTCAGTCTTCTCTTGACACCATCATAGGATTTTTTTTTCTGGATCACCACACCTGAGAAGTCCTGGAAGAACATGATCTTAGAGCCCTTGTAAATTAGGGCCTTTGGATCCTTCCCCTGGATTCTGGAAGCTTCCACGATTCTCTCCTTATCTTTGTAGTGGTGAAACCGCACCGGGAGAGGATGAGAGCGTTGACCCAGACCTGATCTCCGCGCTGCGACCCGGTGATCCCTCTCAATCTTCAAGCCTCTCATGCCAGCCTTCAAGTTAAGGAATTTCGGCAGCCAGTCCTCAATAAATTCTGCTTGCTTTCCTTACCTTCTGGCAGACCAACGATCTGAATGTTTTTTTCTTCTGCCTCAGTTCTCAAGATCATCCACGTGGTCGTGCAAACTCCAGACCTGTGTCTCCAGGGCTTGGATCCTATCCTTGGAGGAACTGGTATCAGCTTCCACCATTGTGACTCTGTGCTCAACCTTATCTGTCCTCTTTTCCAGGTCTCCTAGCTGTTGTTCATGCTTCTGCAGCATGATCGAGATCGGGGCCAGCTTCTCCTCTATTTGCTTACCTAGCATCTCGTGAGATTTCGCAAGCTCTTCACCAGGTAGGTAATCGAGTTTGAGGATCCTGCGGGCTGGCTGTAGGCCCGGCCTCGGACACTCCTCCTCTCTTCTTCGGCATCGCTGGACGGCAAAAATGCAGGCAAGTCCATTTTTCACAGCTTCCTGGGACTCCACGACCTTTCTAGAGTCCCAGGATATTACGATAGTTCAGGTTAAGCAGGTTAGAAATTTGTCCCACTTGTGCTTGGGTGTGAAGTTCTTCAACGCGATCCTCCTGGATCACCGCCATCTTGGATCCTCCATGTCAGCTCTTTAAAAGATCTGTCCAATTATCCCTAAATCCCACTAGCTCCCATTTTTCCATCATAATCATTTTTACTTTTTAAATATCTATTCAAAGGAGTGACAATGTTACAATATCTTACTCCTGGACACAAGGATATAAATTCTATTAGTTGTTATAATAGACACTGGGATCATGAAACATAATTAAACATACAGTTTGAAATACATTTTGACACTTAAAAAAACCTGAAACTGTGTTTTATTTTGGCTTAGGGGACACACTGATAGTTTAGAAATCCCTTTTAGTTTCATTTAGCAGATGTTCTGGCTAAAATTGAATGATGAAAACTACTGTGCTTGGAGTTGCTCCTTTTATTTGTTCATTTGTGCGATTTGGCTGTCGCTGGCTGGCCAGCATTTATTGCCTATCCCTCATTGCCCTTGAGAAGGTGGTGGTGAGTTGTCTTCTTGAACCACTGCAGTTCACCTACTGAGGGTTGAGTGGCTTGGAGGGAAAGTTAAAAGTGGTGGTATTCCCATATATCTGCTGCCCTTGTCTTTCTAGGTGGAAATAGTCATGGGTTTGGAAGGCGCTGTCTAAGTATCTTCCATGAATTTCTGCAGTGCATCTTGTAGATAGTAAACACTGCTGATACTGAGCGTCAGTGGTGGAGGGAATTGGTGCTTGTGGATGTGGCACAAATCAAGTGGGTTGCTTGGATGGTTTAAAGCTTTTGGAGTGTTGTTGGGGCTGCATTCGTACAGGGCAAGTGGAGAGTATTCCATCACACTCGGATGGTGGACAGGCTTTCAGGAGTCAAGAGATGAGTTACTTATCACAGTATTCCTAGCCTCTAACCTGCTCTTGCAGCCACTGTGTTTATGTGGTGAGTCCAGTTGAGTTTCTGGTCAATGATAATATTCAGGATGTTGACAGTGGATGATTCAGTGACAGTAACATTGTTGAACGTCAAGGGGTAGTGGTTGGATTGTCTCTTATTGGTTTGATGGTTAGAATGGTATTTGTTTGGCATGCATGTTACTTGCCACCTGTCAGCCTGAGCCTGGATATTGTCCAGATCATGTTGTGTTTGGCATGGACTGCTTCAGTTTCTAAGGAGTCGCAAGTGATACTGAACCTTGTGCAATCATCGGCAAACATCTCCACTTCTGACATCATGTTGGAGGGAATGCCATTGATAAAGTAGCTGAAGATGATTGGGTCAAGGACACTACCCTGAGGAACTCCTGTAGAGATGTCCTGGAGATGAGATGACTGACTTCCAACAACCACGCCATCTTCCTATGTGTCAGGTATGACTCTAACCACTGGAGAGTTTGCCCCCGATACCTATTGATTCTAGTTTTGCCAGGGCTCCTTGATGCCACACTTGGTCGCATGCAGCCTTGATGTCAACAGCTGTCACTCTCATCTCACCTCTGAAATTCAGCTCTTTTGTCCATGTTTGAACCAAGATGAATGAGATCAGCAGCTGAATGATCCCAGTGGAACCCAAACTCGGTGTCACTGAGCAGGTTATTGCTGAGCAGGTGCTTCTTGCTAGCACTGTTAATGACATCTTCCATCACTCTACTGATGATCAAGTTTAGACTAATGAGGCAGTAATTGGCCGGGTTGGATTTGTCCTGCTTTTTGTGTATAGGACATATATGGGCAATTTTCCACATTGTCAAGTAATACCAGTGTTGTAATTTCACTGGAACAGCTTGGTGAGGGGAGCAGCAAGTTCTGGAGTACAAGTCTTTAGCAGTATTGCCAGAATGTTGTCAGGGTCCTTTACAGTATCCAGTTTCTTGATAGCACATGAAATGAATCAAATTGGTTGAAGACTGATATCTGTAATGCTGGGGACCATTGGAGGAAGCTGAGGTAGATTACCCATTCAGCACTTCTGGAGATTTCTGTGAAAGCTTCAGCCTTATATAAAAATAGGTTAACTCAATGTAAGAAGTTTAGTCAAAAGCTCTAAATCAAAAGTGTTTGGTTAAAACCCTGAGGGGTTATTTGAAGCAAAGAATATCTAAGCTCAGTTGTATGAAGACTCAAGGAAGAATTTAAGTATCAGGTAATATAAGCCTTACAGATGAGATAGTGAAGGGAATTTTCTCTCTTGTGAGTACTAGTAGCAAGTGCTATTGGGATGAATGGGATTGTATTAAACCATGCGCTTTGAAATCTTTAAACTTGTGTTATATATATAATTGTCGGCTTTTTTCTATTGTTTACATTTTTTTGGCTTTTTTTTTGTTTAATTGCTAAAGCCAAATGTGCAGCATTGCCTGCTTATGTTTCTGTGAAAGACCACCTCAATAAAACCAAAAAGAAAGAAAAATATGATCCATCAAACCAGATTACAGTCTGGCATTTGCTTCCCCAGTAAGCTCATCAGTTGGGATCATAACAGTAATCATTACTGGACACAATTCCAGATGTGGTCTCACTTGTGCCCTGGATACTTGTGGACCTCCACCCCATCAACCTCCGCCACCTCCAAACAGACCCCACCACCAGGGATATATTTCCCTCCCATCCCCTACCAGTGTTCCGAAAAGACCACTCCCTCTGTGACTCCCTCGTCAGGTCCACACCCCCCACCAACCCAACCTCCACTCCTGGCACCTTCCCCTGCAACCGCAAGAAATGCAAAACTTGCGCCCACACCCCCCCTTACTTCCCTCCAAGGCCTCAAAGGATCCTTCCATATCCGCCACAAATTCACCTGCACCTCCACACACATCATCTATTGCATCCACTGCACCCGATGTGGCCTCCTCTATATTGGGGAGACAGGCTGCCTACTCGTGGAACGTTTCAGAGAACACCTCTGGGATACCCGGACCAACACTTCAAATCCCCCTCCCACTCCACCAAGGACATGCAGGTCCTTGAACTCCTCCACCGCCAGACCATAACAACACGATGGTTGGAGGAAGAGCGCCTCATCTTCCGCCTAGGAACCCTCCAACCACAAGGGATGAACTCAGATTTCTCCAGTTTCCTCATTTCCCCTCCCCCCACCTTGTCTCAGTCAAATCCCTCAAACTCAGCACCGCCTTCCTAACCTGCAATCTTCTTCCTGACCTCTCCGCCCCCATCCCACTCCGGCCTATCACCCTCACCTTGACCTCCTTCCACCTATCGCATCTCCAACGCCCCTCCCCCAAGTCCCTCCTCCCTACCTTTTATCTTAGCCTGCTAGACACACTTTCCTCTTCCTGAAGAAGGGCTTATGCCCAAAACATTGAATCTCTTGTTCCTTGGATGCTGCCTGACCTGCTGCGCTTTTCCAGCAACACATTTTCAGCTCTGATCTCTAGCATCTGCAGTCCTCACTTTCTCCTCCATCAAAAGTGATCAGTCCTTTGAAACTTTCCTTAGCAGTATTCAGTTGGTGATTTTAGAACTATCCCTTTTAATACTTTCATGCTGATAACATTGAGTTAACAGTCTGGATAACATCCTTGTAAATCTCTTTTGCACCCTTTCCAATTAAATACATCCTTCCTATGTCAGGACAACCAGAATTGTACTCAATACTCCAAATGTGGCCTTACCAATGTCTTGTACGGCCATAACATGATATCCTAACTCCTGTACTCAGTGACCTGAGCAATGAAGACAAAAGTGCCAATACCTTCTTCACCACCCTGTCTACCTGTGACGCTACTTTCAAGGAACTATGTGTCTGCACGCCTAGGATTCTCTGTTTGACAGTATTCCCCAGGGCCCTATCATTAACTGTGTAAGTCCTGCTCTGGTTTGTCTTGACAAAATGCAAAACCTTGCATTTATCTGAATTAACACCTCTTTCTGGCTTCCTAAATGTCCAAGGTCTTTCTACATTCAAGTACCAATCCATTTAATCCTGCAACCATGTCTTTGTGTCGCTACCAGATCATACTTATTTTTCTCTATTGATGTTCAGTTCATCTGCTTTATTTCAAATCTTACTTGCATTTAGATTTGAGGACAAAATCTTATGGGCATCTGAGCAACCTGGGCTATGGTGAGATGTGAGACAGAATTGAGACATAGAGGCTTGGGGTGGGATGGGGCGGAGGGTGGAACTGAAGACACCAGGTGGAGCCCAATACTGATAGTGTCCAGGGACAGGATGAAGCTCAGAAAGTCATTCTGCTCAGTCTCCAGTTGGGAAGCGTCCTCAATCAACAATCTTCTTTCAACACCAGCTACCCCCTATAAGATCTGGCCTGTGCTGATGCTCCTGCTCTTCAGCCTCTCCACCAACACTCTCACCCCTAATTCTTCCAATACTCCTTCCACACATTCCCATGGTAACCAGGTCTCACCTTCCCTCCTATCCTGGAATGCCAGGACATGAGAGCCTGGGGATTGCTTGCACACCCAGTCCGAACTACTCTAACTTCTGGCATAACTAGAACTGGGGAGCTCCTGAGTGAGGGGTAAGCCAACTAGGAGGCAGCCAGTATCAGCAGCAATGTGATTGCCCACTCTCTGAAGGATGAGAAGGGAAAACTCCATCATCCATAACTCCTGGGTTCTGTTATGTGGTAACAAATTTGCACATTCCCACAAAGAGTAACCTGATACTGACCAGATCATCAGTGATGTTAGTTAAGAGTGAAATACTGGCCTACCAGGGCACTGGTAGGAACTCCCCTGTTTATCCTTGAAATCGTGCTGTGGGATCATTTACACCCAGCTGAGACTCCAGATGGAGCAATGGTTAACTTGCCACTCCAAAGATTGCCGTTTCACAGCTTCACAATTAGAATATTAGATCTCTGGGGAATCAGCAATGTATAAAAAAGGGCAACAAGTGGATTACAGAAACCTTTAATATGGAAACAGACAAAGAAATGTTTACACACTATTAATCCAGAAAAGTGGAAAATCCAAGAATTAAAATTATACTAAATCAAAATGCATGGATTAAAAGTGTTTTTTAAAAAAAAACGATAACAACAGAATAAATACCAAACATAAACAGCATTAAATATATGGATCTAACACTCCAATAAAATGATAGTAAAATAACATTGCAACACAATTCTGCAGGGAGAAAAAATTAACCTTTGTCATGCCATAAACTACAATTGGAATTAATTTACATAACTTATTGAAACTATTGATATTAATAAAAGGTTTTTGATAGAAGTTACAATCAAACCAGCAAGGTGGGGAGCAAAAGGGGGGGAAGAAAGAAGTTTCAATCTCCTGAGCTTGATTCTTATACTAAGTGTGGATAAACTATCTTCTCTGCTCTCACCAAATATTTCTACCTTTAGTTAGACTTCACTCAGAATGGAATGTTGCATCATTACACTTTGTGCTCCACATAATACTATATGCTATATTGAAAACAGAAAAATATCAAAGGAAATATACAAAGTGTGGTAACAAAAAAAAAAGAATGCATACAGCTTCTTAAAAAATAGTCTGAGGTATTATTGATCAAGTTTTTGTTGATTTCTGGCTATTCCTAACTTAATCACATGTAATTTTCCATGAGATTGGTCATGACAGTGTGCACGGGAATAGATGATGAGGGAAGGTACTGCACCTTGGACTTCTAACTTGCTTCATTTTGGATATTACTTTATGTATGGTTGATTGCTTTATAAGAGGGACATAAAATTTAATAAATGCTAGAACAAAACAAAATTACAATGAGAAGAAATGGAACTCGGGAATATAATTCAAAAACATAAATAAAAAGCAGAAATGCATTTTGTGTGTTTGTGAATGTGTATCTGTGTGTGTGCATGTCTGCATGTATGTATTTGTATATTACTGAGCTGTTTAGGTTGAGAGGATTAACTCTCACATCCATCTCACACATGAAGAGTTCCCACACTGGTCAGTTTTCACAGGATCTGCAGTGACTTTCTGAGTGGCTAAGACGAAGTGGTGAACTAAGTGATGTTTAAGAAAATAAAGAGAGCTGATAGGATAGATAGAAACCTACTTTTCCTGTGGACAAGTCCTGAACAAGGGGCCATAAACCAAACTTCAGGTGTTAGCTGTTCAGAGGTGACATCACGAAAGACCTTTACTAAAATGGTGGTGAAAAACTGGAACTCTTTGCCAAGGAAAGGTGTTGAGACTGGAGAATCAACCAAAAATTTCAAAACTGGAAATCAGTCACGGTTTATTTGAACTGCTGACTAGACTTGAGCAGCTAAGTAGCCTCCTCCTGTTTCTATGTTTGTAGAATCTTAGAGTGACCACACCACAGCTGGTTATTCTGCCCATCTTGTCTACACTTGTTTCTTATTAGAGCAACTCATTGAGACCCACTTCCTCTCTGTTGCCTTGTTGCCTACAATCTTTTTTCCTTCAATTAATTATCCAATTCTTTTTTGAAAACCTCAACCGAATCTTCCTTTACCAAATTCTGCATCAGTGCATCCCTGATCCTAACCGCTCGCTGTGAAAGAGGTTTCTCCTTTTTTGCTTCTTTTGCCAATCTCCTTAATCACCATCCTCTGGTTCTCAGTTACACCAAGGGGAACAGTTTCTCACATGACTTTGCACACTTATATAAGTAACTTCTTTCCTCCAGGAACACCAATGCCTGCACATCCTTTTATAAAGTGTTGTGTCCAGATTAGGACAAAATACTCCAGTTGAAGCTCATCTTGCCTCTCACCTGAGGCATGGGGACCCTCAGGTTAAACTGCCATCTGTTGTCTCTCTCTAATGAGAGAATAGCCCTATGATCCTTTCAGATGATGGCAACTTTGCCTAAAGTAAACCTCTGCACAGTGACAGGCAACATTTAGATAGTTTCCTAAATAATTTAACAAGATTTTCAGGTTAATTTGACCAGGAAAGTCTACATAACAGACTACATTAGAGCAGTAATCTTCCAACACACTGTTACCTCCAAGAACCCAGTTAGCAGAAAAATAATGGAGCACAGGAACAGATTATTTGGTTCATCGTACCTGGCTCTTTGAAAGATCTACGCAATTATTTTCATTCCATTGCTCATTCTCCACAGTCCTGCAATATTTTCCTGCTTCAATTATTTATCAAATGCCCTTCTGAAAGTTACTACAGAATCTGCTTGCAACATCCTTTTAAAGTAGCGTATTCTAGATCATAACAACTTCTTTTGTAAAACATTGCCCCATATCTCCTTTTAGAAGAAAGCTCTCTGGTGGTCATCAAGGCTTTATTCAGAATGAGAGGTGCTCGAATTGAACATTTAAGATTTTTTAGGTGCCATGACACATGAAGAAAATCATATCCCTGACTGGGGAAACTACAATACAACATCACAGAGAGTTTGGAAACTTAGGACTGAGCCAGGAAGACATTTCTTCACTCAGACGGTTGTGAATATTTGGAAATCATGGTAGCAAGTAACTGTGGATGCTCAAGTAAAAGAAAAATACTAATCTGAAAAACAGATGCTGAAGAGATTCAGCAGGTCTGGCAGCATCCTGGGGAGAGAGAAACACAGTTAATGTTTCAAGTCCCAAGATTCTTCTTTAGAACTGTGGATGCTCAGTAATTAAATATATTTAAGACTAGCATCAATCGAGTTTTAGGCCCTAAAGTAGTTAAGGGATACATGCAGGATGGTGGAATTGAGGTCAGCAATGATTGTGTTCAATGACGGAGCAGATGCAATGGGCCAAATGGCCTGATGCAGTTCCTACTTCAGGTGTTATGTTCATAAATTAAAGGGTAAATCACAGGGAATTACTTTAGTTGGTCATGTTTTTAATCAAAGAAATGTTTTTTAAAATAGATAATTTCAGTGAAGAAGCGTATCTAGTCACTATTACTTGATGTCAGGGGTCAATTTTAAACTAAACTGCCCATTATTATATTGATGGACTAGTTTGAATTGCACTCCACCTTATTATAAACTCCAAATCGGACAATAAGAAGGGGACAGCCACAAAATCAACATTACACTCAAACCTCAGTTTCTCAATGGACAGCTTTGGTTAAAATGAACCAATACTCTGTAAAGACTGACAGTGAGAAACAACATATTTCCTCATATGTGCTTTTAAACTTGTGAGGCATGAGCCTCCATACAAATGGATGGAACAAAATCTTCAAAGAGTCAGTAAAATTCTTGGAATCCAATGCAGGAGAAATAGAACTGGATTTATTCCAACTCCACAAAGCAGCAAGCCTCAATGTCACACTTACAGTATTCGTTGGAGTATGTGTAGGCAATTGTTGCTCTCTTTACTGGTTTTGAGTCTTTCTGTTTCACATTATGCATGGCATTAAATTGCATCCGAGAGAAGTGTACTGGCAGAGCAGAACCATTGCTGCTTGAGAAATTTTACAGATTCCTTAGGTTGTAATTGGCTGGTGCTTCAACTGTTACCCACGTAAATAAAATTGCTATCATACACTTGCACTCATACACATGGTTCACACATTCTTGTTAATAAGCAGTCCTTAAATATAACATTAACGGAGAAATTGTGGGCTTCTGGAATAAGTAGTCCTTAAATATAACATTAACGGAGGAATTGTGGGCTTCTGGAATTAAATCAAAATTCTCTATATTGTACATTGATGCTTCTCTTTGCATACTGTGATCCCAAATCAGGCAAAATTTTTTTAAGTGAATAGCCAAAATAGAAGAGATAAAACAAGTCTTTTTGAGCATAAAAGGATAGCGACATGTTGCAACATAAGAACAAAAACTCTTTGAGTAAGTAAAGTAACCTTGCAGGACAGTCCTGAGCATTAAAACAATGAGTTGACATTTCAGATCTTAGTGTTCAACTGATGACCATTGCTGTTGTTTTATCTCACAAGAAGATTAAACCCAGGACAGCTTTTCTTACTTGGACTTTTTTTTCCTTCTGGCTTCTGTGTGTCAAACTTTGCTTTTGCAGTGAAAATAATGGTTTGTGTAAAATATCCTGAAAAGTGACTGAGTAAAGGATTATTCAAATTCAATCTGTATTTGATATATCATTAAAATTAAGAATGAGCTCATGTTAACATTTAGTACCTTTCAGCTGACAGCAAGACTGCTTCCTGTTGACGTGGCCTGCCATACAGGCTTTTAATTTTTAACACAAATTATTTTTGCCAAAAGAGTGCCATAAATTTCAAAAAAATATATGAATGTATCTTTGATCAATTTTGACTTTGTTTTGCCATAAGTTATAACGATATGATAAGGGATAAATTGCATGTGTTTCTAACACTAGTACCTAGCATTAGATTCACATTGTCCAGTTCAAAGCATTGGCTGAGTTTCCCAAAGTCCATCAACATGGAAAGGAAGATCAAAAAGCAGGACCATGTGTCGAAAATAATGAGGATTTAACCAGTCAGATCCTCAATGCGAATTATCAATATGCAATCTGGATGGACAGCTTTTTAGCATTCTGTTTGCAGACCAGTAGTCTGTTGAGCTGCAGTCATTCATCACGAAAAGAACAGGCATTCAACTCTTGGGTCATGTTAGCACTTAAAGATTGTTCCTGCAGTCTTCGAACCCTGAAGAGACAGTGTCATTGTGACCCATGTTCTGTCCCCACTGAAAGTGGAAGGAAATTTCCTGAAATTTGCAGATTGGGAATGGGCATCAATCCAGTACTGTTGTTCCTGTAGCCTGGCAATCTGTTGAAAAATGACTAAACTGTTTATTCATTGTCCTGTAGAGATCCATATCACTCTGTGAGAGTCTGAACCGTCGATCCGGATACTGGGTGTTGTCAAATGGCACATGATGAACACATTGTACATGGGTTTTCAGGTTCCCCTTCTGCGAGGCACTGTACGGACAGTATCTGCACTGGAAAGGTCTCTCTGCTGAAGGACAGAATAGAAAAGTGATGTTATAGTCACAATTCCAAAAAAAATTCATTTTTCAGATGTTGAGTAGCCTACTGTGTGTTTACAGCAGTTTCTGTTTATATCTGGAATGAGCCGGCTGCTCTTGTGTGATATTCCTTCAAATGCAAAGATCCAAACTTTGAATATTGCACTTAAAGCTTTCTGCCTCATTATTTCCCTCTCCTTTCCTTTAAGACACATCTCTTTGACCAAGTTTTTGGTAATCTGCCCGAACATCTCCTTCCATGGCTTTGTATCTAATATTCTTTGTTTACACACCGATGAAGCACTTTAGAATGCTTGTAATGTTAAATGCACTACAAAAACTGCACGTTGCTGTTATGGTGAATCAGCATGTGCTCAAGTATAAAATGTGACTGTAAATTTTTAATGTGCAGCAAGTGCAGAATATACATCAAATTTTTAACATCTTATTGTTATATACAGGAAGGCAATACGGAATCATTACATATACACAGACATTTTTACTTCTCTAAGTTACATTTATATTAGTTGTGGCTCAGTGGGAGAACTCTTGCCTTCAATTCTCAAGTTTTCAGTTCAATTCCCACTCTGGGGCTCGCATGAATATCAAGTATACAGGAAGTGTACTGTTGGAGATGCTGATTGAATGAGCTGTTTAAACTGAAGGCCCACATGTTGCTTGGGTGGATTAACAAGATCCCATGGTACTATTTTGAATATGAGTAGGAGAATTATTCCGAGATCCCTGGCCAGTGTTTATTCTTCGATCGAGATCACAAAATAAAGTATAAACAAAGAAAGTGAGGGAGAAACTCAGCATGTCTGGCAGTATTTGAACAGAGTTTAATGACTGTCCTTCAGAACTTCAGTTCCAAAGCAGTCTTTGGAGATGAAACGTTAACTCAGTTTCTGCTTATCTTTCCACAGATGCTACCAGACCTGCACATTTTCTCCAGCATTTTCTGTTTTTATTTCAAATTCCTAGCAACTGCAGTATTTTGCTTCTACGACCACAAACATAGATGACCTGGTCATTGTATACACCCATTGATCAATTCCTAAATCTTCCCAGTTCTGACAAAACCTTGAAATACTGGGGCAGATTTTCTGCTGGCCAGACAGCCATTATTCTGGTGTCAATAGAAGTTACACATGAGGACGCTTTGGAGTCCCCATGGTAGCAGGTTCTCAATGCACTGCCCAGGAAATGCAAGATTCCACAGGACATTTTTTAATATGCCTGGAATGCCTGAAAGTCTCAAATTACATTGAAAACTTTGGAGGGTTTCAAAGTAATTAAGTAAAGTATCTGGCACCTGACCCTCCAGCACCCTGACCTTATGTACTAATGGCTTGGCAGGGAGAGCTGATCGGAATCTCCTCTCAGAAATGCAAGGCTTCCTTCTTTTACAGAAAGATGGACCAGAGCAGATAACTTCTTGAAACTGCTGCTCCTCAGAAAGTCCAGCCTGCTAATTCTGCCAGATTTGCTGAGTATTTCCAACATTTTCTGTTCTTACTCTGGTAATATTGAATGAGTCCGGTTAAAACTGTTCCCACCACCCTCAGTGGTAAAACTTTCAAGCTCAAAGAAAAGAAGCATTGCATATCAGGGACAAGAAAAGGTTGGAAGAGTGGTTTGAGAATTCCTGCAAGCAGTGTCTCGTTAGTCAACCATTCAGCATCACTGAGAGTCTTGGTGGCAGACTGATCTTTAATCAGAAACACTCATGGCCCAAAGAAGAATGCTGCAATACAAACAGGGAATTACTTTTGGATGGAGATGGGAAAGAACGAAAATACAGGCATCTCTAGAGGGAGTTAGCAGGGTTGGACAAGGGAATAATCACACCCTGCGGTTCACCATGCACCCAGCTCTCTAGCTTTTCCTCCCATTCCACTGAGACCTCTGAATATGCAGGTTTGACTTTGCTGTGACTACTCCACTCCATCACTGACTTAAATCTATTGAATCTCTGACAGACAAAACTCCTCTCACACAGATTTTCCCCTAAATTCTTCATTCCACAAAATATCTTCTCAGGATCTACGGTGTTAAGCACCTCCCACCAGTGGGGTGGCACGGTGGCTCAGTGGTTAGCACTGCTGCCTCACAGCACCAGGGTCCCAGGTTTGATTCCCACCTTGGGCGACTGTCTGTGTGGAGTTTGCACATTCTCCCCGTGTCTGCTTGGGCTTCCTCCGGGTGCTCTGGTTTCCTCCCACAGTCCAAAGATGTGCAAGTCAGGTGAATTGGCCATGCTAAATTGCCCATAGTGTTAGGTGCATTAGTCAGAGGGGAAATGGGTCTGGGTGGGTTACTCTTTGGAGGGTTGGTGTGGATTGGTTGGGTCAAAGGGCCTGTTTCCACAATGTAGGGAATCGAATCAATCAAACCACCACTCATTCTCCTAAATTCCAATTAATATCTTGACAAGTATTCTTTGTCTATTTTAACAACTTTGCTATTTACTTGTTCATTTGCCCTCTGTCACCACACTACAGCTGTTCTTCATTATATCAGGTATGAATTTATTTGCTTCAGGTACACAGTTACTCTTCAATAATTTTTGTTTTTACTACTCTCTGTTTTCCACGCTTAATGATCTAGCCAATTTCAAGGTATCATAATCTGAAAGGAGCTGAAATCTTGAACACCAGCTCAGGTTGGGATTCAAACTCAAGCCTCCAAGTACATAGCACAGCTGCCACTTGATCAATCAAAAAGCTGGTCACTGACATAATGAGATAAAAGAAGACATCAGAACAGGAATGTTCTCCAAATAACTTGATTGTATCATAGGAAGGTGTGCTTTACTGTAGTAAAGAATGAAAGCCACACATAGGTTAAAAAAAAGTCAGTGCAGAATATGAATACAAAGAAATTGACAGGGTAATGAACAAAATTCAGAAGGATAGAGAATGCAGCCATTTGAGAATTTAGGTCACTAATGTATCTTGGTTCAATTACTCATGTTCAGTATTGGAAGGTTCCATTGATCTCAAGCACTAGGATTCAATTAACTCATACAGAATCATTTTTACAAGTCATTTCTTATTCTAATCAAATGAACAATCACCTCAAAGACGCATTTGAAAACTGTTATCTTTTCTTATGTGAGCAGGGTAATGGAATCTATATTGTTACAGAGCTTTGGTACGACAGAGGAATCAACAAATGTAAAGGAATGAAACAGACCATTTTAGCTCATCTGGTCGGCACTAGTTTTCCCAATGAAAGCTCATTCATTCTGTTACTCTCTCCATAGAGGCTGCCAGACCTCTTGAGTATTTCCAGCATTATCTGATTTTATTTCAATTTTCCAATATCCACATATTCTGCTTTTCAATTAAAGTAAGCATTCTGTTTTCCAACTCTAGTGCTGACCAGATGGGCTAAAATGGTCTTTTTCATCCCTGTACCCTTGTCTAATCTTTTGTAACACTATAGCTCCGTAACAGTAAAGATTCCATTACCTGGTTTCAATAAAAGGTCATTGAAACATGAACTCTGTTTCCTTTTCCATGGATAACAGGATGAGGTAATGATGGTAATGTCACTGTATTAGCAACCTGAAGCTCCAGGCTAATGTTCTGGAGACATGAGTTTGAATGCCAAAATAGCAAATAATGAAATTTGAAGTGAACAAAATCTCTAATAAAAAGCTAACCTCATGGCAATTGTTATAAAAACCATCTGGGCCTCTAATGTCCTTTAGCTGAGGGTCTGATCTGTAAATCTAGACCCAGAGCAATGCAGTTGACTCTTAACTGTCTTCTGAAGTGGCCTAGCAAGGCACTTAATTCCATCAAATCACAATAAAGATTAAAGAAAGAAATGAACCTAGCATTGACAATGGCAAGAACAGCTCTGTCAACCAGCAAAGTCCTGCTTACTGACATCTGGGGGTTTGTGCCAAAAATGGGAAAGCCGTCTCACAGGCTAGTCAAGCAACATAATCATACTCATGGAATCATGCCTTACAGATAATGTCCCAGCTAACATCTTCACCATCTATTTAGCACTGGCAGGACAGACCCACCAGAAGTGAAGGCACAGTGGTATACAGCAAGTAAGCAGTTGTGAGTCCTCAATATTGACTCCAAACCCCGAGGAATACCATGGTATCAGGCTAAACATGAGGAAGGAAACCTCCTGCTGATTACTATCTACCACCCCCTTAGCTAATTAATCAGTCCTCCTCCATGTTCAACACCAATTAGAGGAAGCACCGAAGGGGGCAAGCACACAGAATGTGAGAGACTTAAATATCTTTCACAAAAAGTACTTTAGTAGTACCACCACAGTCTAAGCCAGTCAAATTCTAAATGGTTTGGCTGTTAGATTCAGTCTGTGGTGACTGGTGAGGCAACCAACAAGCAAAAAAAAAACTGTTGGACCTCATCTTCACCAATTTACCATTGCAGGTGTATGGGTCCATGATGGTGTTGATAGGATGAAAATGAATTCCCATATTCAAACTGAGGATACTTTCCATCTGTTATATGGCACTATGCATTGTGCTAAATGGTACATATTTCAAACATATCTGGCAACTGAAGACAGAGCATCCATTAGGTGCTGTGGACCATAGCTGTAGTCAACCACAATCTCATGGCTTGGCATTTCTCCCACTTTACTATTACCATCAAGCTGGGAGATCAATCCTGTTTCAATGAAGAGTGCAGGAGGACATGCCAGGTGCAGCATCAGGCATTTCTTAAAATGAGATGATGAAGCTATAATACAGGGAGATTTGTGTGCCAGATAGTAGAAGCAGCAAATAACAGGGACTCCATAACCAGTACATCAGAACTAAGCTCTGCAGCCCTGTCTTATATAGTTGTGAGTGGTGGTGCACAATTAAACAATTAATAGAAGGTGGAGACTCCACAATATGTCCATTCTCAAATACAGGGGAGCCCAGCATATTAGAGCAAAGGACAAGGTTAAAGTATTTTCATTTTCAGCCAGAAGAACCAAGTAAGTGATCCATCTAAACTTCCTCCAGAGATCTCCCATATCACAGATGTCAGTCTTCAACAAATTTAGTTTTCTCCACAGGAATTTGGTGAAGGCATTGGAAACTACACAGCCTATGGGCTCTGGTGACATTTAATCAATAATATTGATAAGTTGTTCTCCATAACTGGCTTCCCTGACACCCTGAACTAAGCTGTTCCAGTACTGCAACAACATTGGCATTTACCCAGCAATGAGCAAATTCGTCCATTATGTCCTGGACACAAAATGGATGACAAGTCCAAACCAGATCTTGATGTTCAATGGCATTATTCTCATGGAAACCTCAATATACTGGCATTAACCATTGACTAGAAACTAAATTGGACTTAGTACAGGTACACAATCCTTTATCCAAAATCCAAAAAGCTCCGAAATCCAAAGTTTGTTCATGAAGTTTTGTTTGGCATGAGAACAGGTGACCCAACTCCATACCCACTTTACCCAGGTCTCTCAGAGGTGACATGGAGGCGTGGCCCAGCACTGGTTGGCATCAATTGCGTCTCAGTGCTCGTACTAGTCACATGTGGGTTTGCTGTTAGTTTTTTTTTAATTTCACTGCGAAAACATCATTTATTCTGAAATCTGAAAAATTCCGAAAGCCAAAAACCAACTGTCCCCAAGGATTTCAGAACAAGGATTGTGTACCTATATATAAATACTGTAGTTACAAAGCCAGGTCAGAGCATAGAAATTCTGCCACAAATAACTCAGCTCCTGAATCCCCAAAGTCTGTTCACTATCTACAAGTCAGGAATGTGATAGAAGACTCCTCATTTATCTGGATGAGTGAAGCTTCAACAACATTCTGGAAGATTGACACCATCAAGGGAAAAAAAGGCCTCCTTGACTGGCATCCCATCAACCACCTGCAATATTAACTTTCTCCACCACTATTCAGTCGCAACACCATCTACAAGATGCACTACAGTAATTCAATAAGGCTCATGTGACAGCACCCAAACGCACAACCTCTACCAGCTAGTAAGACAAGAGCAAGAGAAACATGGGGGCACCATCATCTGAAAGTTCTCTCCAAGCCACAATCCAACCTGATTTGGAATCCCAGAACTTCCTTCCCAACAGCATTGTGATGTCTCTTCACACCAAGGACTGCAGTAGTTCAAGAAGGTAGCTCACTCCCACTCTTTCCAGGCCCAGCAGGCAATGCCCACATACAGTCACACAGCATGGAAACAAACCCCTGAGTTCAACCACTCCATGCCAACATAATCCCAAATTGAACTTGTCCCACCTGCCTGCTCCTAGTCCATATCCCTCTAAAACTTTCCTATTCATGTACTTATCCAAATGTCTTTTGAACGTTGTAATTGTACCCACATTCACCATTTCCTCAGGAAGTTCATTCCACACACGAACCTCCCTCTATGTTTAAAAAAAAACCTCATGTCTCTTTTAAATCTCTCTCCTCTCACCTCTATCAATGGGTGAGAGGGGAATGATTTAAAAGTAACCGAAGGGGCTTATGCAGAGGATGAATTATGCAAAGGGTGAATTATGGAATGAGCTGCCGGAGGAAGTGGTGGAGGCTGGTACAATTACAACACTTAAAAGGTATCTGGATGGGTATATGAATAGGAAGGGTTAAGAGGGATATGGGCCAAATGCTGGCAAATGGGACTAGATTTACATAGGATATCTGGTCGACATGGAGGAATTAAACCAAAGCTCTGTTTCTCTATGCCTCTCTGACTCAAGGAAAGACTAACCTGCTGAGTACTTCTTACAATTCTTTTATTGTTATACAAACTTTATCTATTGCTGTCTTAAGTGGAGATATACCTTTATTATGAGGCAATCATTAACCTCTGGAGCCCGTTGACTATCACCAGCAGCTATAAGCATAAGATAGTAATTAATAACTGCATAAAGTGCATTTATGAAAATCTTCTTCACCAGAAGAGTAGTGAGAATGTGGTACACATTACCACAGTGAATGGGTAAATTATATAGATATATTTAAAGGGAAATTAGATCAACATGAGGGAAGAAGAAGTGGAAGGATATAATAGCATCTTTCATGACAATAATAACAATATTTTAAGTATAGTTAGTGAAACAATGTAGCAACGTCCCATGAATGAATAAAAAAAATCCAATTTGCACACCACAGGCCTCCATAAGTAGTGAAACTGTGATAGTGACCACTAATCTGTTTTAATGATGCTAAGTCATGGATAAATATTGACAGAACTCCTTTGTTATTTTTCAATATAATCTGTGGCAGTCTTTACCACAGAGGGCTGTCGAGGCTGGGTCTTTGAGCATATTCTGGGCTGTGATCAATAAATTTTTAATCAGTAAGGGAATCAAGGAGTATGGGGAAAAGGCAGGAAAGTGGAGTTGATGGCTATCACATCAGCCAGGATCTCATTGAATAGCACAACAAACTGGGCTGGATGGTCTACATCTGCTCCTACGTTTGATGATCTTATTGTCTCAAACTGCAGTGGGTGCCCATGTGCAAGCTATTCAAGCATAAGACTGACAGTGTTCAATGGAGACGGGTATTAGGAGGTACATGCAGAACATAAATAGCAGCAGAAAAGATGGGTCAAATGGCCTGTTTTGGCAATGTAGAGCCGTTGTAATTAAACACGTTTTACACTGGGCATAATGGGGATTTAGTATTGGCTTCAACACTATGCTATTTTCCTTTTCCTTTCCAAGTGGAACGTCTGCTAATGGGACCTTTCCACCTGATACCATTTTCATGTAAAACTACTGCTGCACTACAGTTATCACAAAAATAAGCTTCTACAATTGAAGTGAAAATCACGGTATTACAAGCCCAGCAACCTTTGTGCTATTGCGCTCATGAATAGCTTTCCACTGGTACTGATTCATATCACTATAAGAAAATATCTCACAGGAAGATGTTTTCTGTCCATCAAAGCTTAACAAAATGTCATCCGAACATTAACAGTTCCAAGTCAGGAAGCAAATTCAAATATCCGATTGCAATGGTGCTATGAAGAACCTTTGTCATTCCACCTCATTAGAAACATCCTAGCTCTGAGATTTTAATGTTTATGTTTTTCACTTTTGTCTATGGACAGGGCACATAGAAAAGATGCTGAAGAGAGAACAGTGAATTCTGTAGCTTCATTGAAGTGGACTGGATGGTCGCAGATATAACAAAGTTTCAGTGATATAATGCTTAACAGAGCAACCCATCTTAAGATGGTCCACAAGACGATCATTAGTCAAACTGTAGCACTGGGCCATTGAAAGATACCAATATAGCTTGGTAAAGGGAGTAAGGTATAAGCGGCACCTTAACAGAGGAGAGGGAGGTGGAGTGCTTTGAGGAGAGAAATTCCAGAGCTCAAGACCAGACAATTGAAGGCACAGCCACCGGTGGCAAAACAATTAAGTTGTAATACATGCAAGAGGCCAGTATTGGGGGCATGCGGGGCTGGGGGATGGTGGGGGTCGGTGGGGGGGGGGGGGCGATGGTGGGAGGGGAGATGTGCAGAGATATCAAAGAGTTGTGGTGTTTAGAGGAGATTACCGAGATATGGTGGGCCATGGCCATGGAGGGGTTTGAAAGGAAGAATCTAAACTGTTACGCTAGGGCAGTGCCTGGCCAGCAGCCAATGGAGTTCAGTGAGGAAAGGGGAGATAGATGAACAGTACATGGCACAAGTTATGGACTGCAAAATTTCGGATCAACTCAAATAGGCTGGAAGATGGTTCAGGATGGGAATAACAACTGGTATAGCAGAAAATGTCTACAGCAAAGTCCTTGCTAAGAACATAAAAACTGATAGCTTGCTGAAGGTCACAGGGTCCGTCAATTGTGCACCTCACCTCTTGACGGCTAGAACATCATTGCTAAACACTTCTTCCCAATCTTTTGCCGTCAGCTCAGCTCCTGGGAAAGGTCAAGAGAAAGGGAGAAAGGATAAAACTAAATCAAGGGCCATTATGAAAGTACGCTGGAAAATTCCCAACTCTTCAAGTGATCAAAACCAGCATAGGAAAGAACATTAATATGGAAAAATGGAACTCGTAATAAAAATTATTAAATGCAGTATGAGCCATAACTAAAAGATCAAGGCAATTTTCCAGAGCAAAAATGCTGTGAAAGCTGAAAGTCGAAAATAAAGACTAAAGTGCTGAAAATGACCAGACAGTGTCTACTCTGAGAGAAACAGAGATAATGTTTCAGGATTGATCTTTCAACTGGAAATAGGTTTTAAACAAAACTTGGGTTATATGTAACTGAGCTTCAGTGTTGTTTATAGCACTTTGGCCTATATCTTCCAAACAGAATTGAAAACCCTACTCCTGATGCTAATTGGATAAAAAAAACACACACACACAACTTTGGAGGATTCTTCTGTTTGAACATCTGGGCCAGGAACATCCCCAGCTCTAGCAGTCAGGTCCAGTACTGGCATGGAGCTGTGTTAAAACCACACACTCCTTTTAGATGATAATTCCAGGAATAAAGGCTCCTGAAGCCACTTTCAGAGCTCCTGACAGAAGCAATGTGCATATGATAAGTGCAAGGATACCAGGTGGTTAGGGGTTAGGGTGTTGAGTGGGTGAGGGAGTAGAGGCCAAGGTGGATGAGGGGTTATATTGCCAGTTGGGTGAGTGGCAGTTATAACTGGGAAGTCTAGACCATTGCATCATACTGCAGCATGGAAATCGCTTTCTCTTTTGCAAAGAAATGGCAAGTTCAGAAATGAGTCATTCAGCCAATGGGATCTACACTGTTATTTATGCTTAACTCCCATCTCTAAGCTCACCCCAAGCATCACAATGCCCACTTGCTGCGAACACATTGCCAAACCCATAAGTCCGAGCTCTATGACTCTTAGATTAGATTCCCTACAGTATGGAAACTGGCCCTTTGGCCCAACAAGTCCACATCGACCCTCCAAAGAGTAACTCACCCAGACCCATTCCCCTAACCTATATTTACCCTTGACTAATGCACCTAACACGATGGGCAATTTAGCTTGGCCAATTCACCTGGCCTGCACATCTTTAGACTGTGGGAGGAAACTGGAGCACCCGGAGGAAACCCATGCAGACATGGGGAGGATGTGCAAACTCCACGCAGACAGTTACCCGAGATGGGAATTGAACCTTGGTCCCTGTTGCTGTGAGGCAGCAGTGTTAACCACTGAGCCACCGTACTGCCCCGACTCTTCTTCCTCTGTAGTCCCAGCTGTGATCATGAAAGACGCCGGTCAATTTCTTGGCGGTTCCCTCTCTCAGATAGGGGCTGAGGTTTCACTGTGAGACATTTAAAGCTGCTCCCAGTGCAATGTGGCTGCAGGACCTCGGGATTAGTGGGGTCAAGTCTGACGTTTCATTCAGTGGGATGGAGAAAGCAGGGTCCCATCAGAACCAACCCTATGTGATTGCCTCTCATTACAATGTCTCTTGTCCATAGTTACATTCATAGTTTTGCAGCATGCATGCTTTGTTCAATTTTCTTCTGGTCCATTCATTGTGAGAGTAAAGAAGAGTGCAATAATAGGTCGTTCTGATGTTGGTTGAAAATGGCTCTGCGTGTGTAAATGTATGTATGTGTGTGGTGGGAGGCTGTATTCTATTTATCCATTGTGGAGATATAATGTACAACTAATGACACAGATTCAATAACATTCTTGTATGTAGGAGTATGAGCCTCTGTCTTCTTTTTACTTGATGTCTATGAGTGGAAGTCAGGGTTGAAGTTACAAGATAAAAGTCTCCACTAAGTACTACGCAGATTTATGCTTCGCTACAGAATGAGGAACACTAAGATCAGTCACTCCATCTTCAGAAAGATGTTTTCTCTCTTCTCTTCAGTTTGGGTTCATGCCAATGTCATGGAGATCTTTTACCACTCACCCCAACCCCCACTAAACACAGCAGATCTTTGAACTTGATAAAGCACAACTATTAACCATCACAGTTTTTCTTAAAATGAAAACATTTCTACCGTGGCAGTTGCTAAAAATAGACTATCTATATGGGCAATCATTTTTGCAGCAAAATTAAAATAGATTTTCTGCTAGTCCGTAGAGTAACAGAAGCAAATTCAGAATTGAATCTAGCTGCTTCTAATTGAAGTGGTCTGTACGAAGCACAAAAGCCCATCTGTCCAACCTTGCAATTACTTTCTGCATTTAAAATTCTCAAATTATATTAAGATCAAAACAAAAAATGCCTGTCACAGTGAAAACTGGATACTTTGGAGTCATAAAATCACTGTACATTAAAAGTAAAAGAGCTAAAGATCTTAAAATCATAAATATTAACAAGAATAGGAAAGTTCATTTATGACCAATCTCCTATGACAAATGGTCATATTCTGATTAACTTGATTGTATATTCAACATAAGGATTATTTTAAAGAGTGAAGAAAATTGAAAATTCTTCCTTTCTTAAATTCTGAATTTCCTGTACTAAATCAGTAAATGTTTTTGTGCATAATTTTTTTGCAAAGTTGAATCACTTACAGCAGGCAGATATACAATTCCAAAGGGAACAACTTATCATAAAGTATAATTTAGCTAAAGATAGTGATCAGTGTTCTATAATAAGTCACACTTGTCTCAAACTTTTTGAAGTTGTTAATAATTAAATCATTACTATTGCGTGCCTGCTGGTATGGAAACATTACATTGTTGCTGGAGACGTGGCAGTTGAACAGAATATCTGACTGCATCTTGGATGTATCATGAGAAGTTTCATTAAGCACTACTGCTAAAAGCAGAAACTGCATTTCTACAGCACTGCTCACAATCACAGGAAGTCTCAAAGCACTTTCCAGTCACTGAAGCACTTTTGAAGTGTCATCGTTGTAATGTATAAAAATAAGTGGCATTAGATTTATGCACAGTAAGGTCCCACAAATGAAACTGTGATCGTGACCAAATGATCTGGTTTTTAGTGATGCTAGTTGAGGATCGATGACGACCAGGACACTGGGGAGAATTTACCCTGCTTTTCTGCAAAATAACACCAATGAAATCTTCTCTATTCACCTGACAGCATAGACAATGCCTTGGGTTAATGCCTGATTCTTTCATTAATGTACTGAGCTAGATTACAGCTAGCAAATCTCTGGAGTGGGATTTGAACTCATGACCTCCAGACTCAGAGGCACAAGTGCTACCCACTGAACTGTGACTGAGGCACATATGTCCATAAGCAGTTCTCAATCTATGGAAGGTCATTAGCTCTGTGTCTTTCGACAAACTCCAGATTTTAAGTCTTCAGATCTACAGCACCGAGGATAAATAATGCAGTGATGAACAACATCATCTATAGGGTAATGAGCAGAAGGGATTTGTCACAAGCCTGTGTCCCATTGATTAGAACTGACACCGCAGGAAAGGTGAGTGATTATCAAAGTCTAAAATAAGTGAACAATCCATTGCTGATGAATGACAACATCAATTCAAAAAGACCTACATCGATCAGGCAATTATGATGCTACCAAGGCAGTCTCAATTTCCAAGAATCACCTTCCAATAATCATTGCTGTTGCTTTAGAATTTTGATAATGATCTTATGGAGTTATTGTGGAATACCGTGGAAAGATAAATCATCAAATGGGATTTACTGCCTCTCAAATGCCCTTTCTTTCGCAAGGAAAGTAGGATAACAAGTCATGTTAAATATAAACAATCCACTTGCGAATCAGCCTAAATAGGTTTTAGCCATGAAATGACCAGATAAAATTATTTTATGACTGATTCAAATCTGAATATGTTTTGGATGATGGGAAATGGAAGTTCATTTACTTGGGCAACCGCGTTCTGAAAGGCTGGGTGGAAAAAAATAAAATGGGCCAAAGGGCCTCTTCTGTACGATATGACTCCGTGACTCAATGAATAATTCTAGCTCAAAAAGTGAACTAGTAATGGAGAAATACACCACTTGCCTGTTGCCACTTGAGGACTGCAGAAGGACTTTTGCACTGAAACAAAAAATACAAAGGTTAATATGTTTTAGTTTCCATGGAGAATATTGTATGTTTCATGTTTTTATATATCTGTCAATTGTGCTTTATAAACAGTCACTGTAGAAGATAATTTCAATAGGGCTTCGGTGAAGTGGGCTGATTTTGTAAATGAATATGTTTAATACTGAAAGGGTATAGAGACTATCACTTAAAGTAAAAGTAAATTTCAAACATACGTATAATCCTTTGCCATATATCATTCTGTGAATACTGCTGTATGAATATTTATTACAATTTATTACATATTTCAGAAGTAAAGCAGTAGTGAAAATGAAAATATAAAGACTCTGCTAAAGCACCAGGTTGAAAATGCTGAGTTTAGCTCATATTGGCTGTTAGCTATCAATGTAATTTTAAGGCCAAAAGAGAAAATGCTGGAAAATCTTGGCAGGTCTGGCAGCATCTATAAGGAGAGAAAAGAGCTGACGTTTCGAGTCTAATTGACCCTTTGTCAAAGCTTTGACAAAGAGTCAGTTAGACTCAAAACATCAGCTCTTTTCTTTCTTTACAGATGCTGCCAGACCTGCTGAGATTTTCCAGCATTTTCTCTTTTGGTTTCAGATTCCAGCATCCGCAGCAATTTGTTTTTATCCAATGTAATTTTAAGGCTTCTTTTAACTTCATTTTACATTTTATTTTCTTAGGCAATTGATCTTCCTGTATTTTAGCAAACATTGCTGGTTTGTAGCAGTCAAAAAGTGAGTACACCATGGGCAATCCACTTCGTTTAATCTGTCTGGAAAATGCACAGCTGGAGACCAGTACCATAAAGGTTGAAACTTGGCTTGACTGTAAGATGTTAGAAAGAGTTGGGGCTCCCACTCAGGAACTAGGTATCTTTCCACTGCAGTATAAAGAACAATGCAGAATTCTGAAAGATATCTTCCAGAGGACATCTTCCAGTGATATTAGCAGAATTAATACAAACAGTTACATCATAAATTGCATGATGTGAAAATATTGAGGGCTGGAATTTCAACACAAGTTACCTTATCTCTGGTCAAATGCCTCTTAGAATGGAGCAAAAGGGTCTGACTGCACAGATTCATAAATTAGTACCAATTTCACTGCAAACTAACAAAGCCACAAAAAAATTAAAATCTATTGTTCATTTCTTGGAAAACAGAATTGCAAAGCAGGGAAGATAGAACTTCACATGGTTGGTAAGAACACATTTGGAGAACTGCAAACAGTTTTGCTGATGTTGGATGGTAAGTTGAGGGGGGGGGGATTATTAACTAAGTTAAGTAAAATTGTATCGTCAGAACCCCAATGAAAATTATAGGCAGATATGATTGCAGAGGATTTATATTGCTCCAAGGAATTTGGGAACAATAAGGCAAAATCATAGAACTGTTACAGTGCAGAGGAGGGTGTTCAGCCCATTATGACTTCACGCGCTCCTTGAATGAGTAGTTCTCTTTACTGCCATTCTCGCAATTTCTTCCTGTAAACCTGCTGCTTTGTCAGAAAGCAATTAAATACTTTCCTGAATGCTCCAATTGAACCTGCCTCTACCAAACTCTCAGACAATGCATTTCATACCTAAATTACTTACTTTGTAGAAAACATTTTCTCAAATCACTTTTGTTTCATTTACCATCTACCTCAAATCTGCATCCTCTTGTATTTGATCCTTTCATGAGTGGGAACAGCTTATCCCTATTTGCTCTACCAGATCCCTCATGATTTTGAAAACCTCAATCAAATCAGCCTTCTTTTCTCCAAAGAAAATTGTCCTAATTTCTTCAATCTACCTTCATGACAAAAGATTCTCATTCCTGGAATCGTTCTCAAGAATCTTTTCTGTCTTTTCTTTAAAAGCATGCTTCCAATGTATTAAAAACACACATTTATAGTTTTACTCAGGTCACAAAACTGTTAAAAAAAATTAAAAGCAATCCATAATATATTTTGCCCAAAGCAAAGTGCTTCCAATGCCGAAAATCTGACTTTCTACAACAACAAAACTTGGAAGGATTATCATTTGCTTTGTTATCTGCATCCTTATTTGACAGATGTTAACTTGGTATCATCAAACCTTAACCCTGCAAACTCAACTCTTAAACTCAACTTAAACTCTTAGACCCGAATCTAACTCTGATCTTTGTCTTCTGATGCATTACATTACTATGATCTGCCACTAATTCAAACAGATTAGCTCAATTCCCAGTTTGGATCATCACTTACAGAATGGCTTCCCCCAGTGGAATCTTGCCTGTGTTTGAACTGACTCACCCACTAAAACAAGGCAAGGGTGTGAACTGCCTTGACAGTGGGAGAGGGTGGAAATTATTCCGGGGAGTACCATGTCCAGATGCCTAACAATATGAGCTGCCCTTGGTGGAGCACGGATGGATGGAAAAGGCGCAGGAAACAATGGTCTCCTTTTGTGCTCTATCACTCCAAGGGGTCCATCTCTCTCTCTCCCTCTCTCTCTTGCAGTACATAATCCAAGATGCCAGCAAGTGCAAAGGTGATAAAAGATAGAACATAGTTCCTGCAATTTTTAGAGATTTTGGTTATGAACTGTCAGTGCTTTAATGGTATTCTATCAGAATGGAAACTCATTACTTGTCAAGTGCTGGTGGTTAGCAGACAAAACAAATCAGGTCTGAAAACAGTCACGACTCAATTTTACAGCCACTGAGAGAAGTTCAAGATGAAAGAACAATGGAACGATCTGGTATTGCTATACAGAAAAAGCTTCACTAAAGAAGCAAAAGGAAGGCAAGGCTAATATAAAACACAGCAGGACTCACAAAGCAAGTGCGCAAGCCTTTATAAATCTGTCGACGACTAGCTAATAAAGTAATAAGCAGATCATGTACTAAGAATTTTGTTTGTAATTTATATTGTGTGTCCTCTATGTCACTCTTCTCTGCAGCTCTGAAATGAGTTGTGAATGCCTCCAGCTTTTGATTAAATCAGCTGGGGGTAAAGATCTTCGTAATAACAGTGCATGACTGCATCAGAAATGAAGGCGTACAAAATGGCTTAAATCAATCATTAGCGATTCAGGATTAACCCCCCCATGCCTCCCCTGTTCTAAATGCTAACTGGAGACATCATTCTTATGTGATCATATTTGCTTAATTCTGAGCAAAAAACAGATGAATCCTGAGGAATGGTTTCACTACTTAATGCACTATGGTAGAATGGTGCGATTTTCTGACTGAAGTACGTTTGATTTCTCTGATTTAAAAAAAAATACAGCATTATACAGGCTAGAAGGAGGCCATTCAGTTAATCACATATTTTCCAGCTCTCCGAAAGAGTGATTCAATTAGGCCCATTCCTCCGTCTCCTTCACAACTCAGGAAATATTTAATCCTTCTCAAGTATTTATCTAATGCACTTTCACAAGTTACTATTAAATTTGTTTCTGTTGCCTTTTCAGGCAGTATATTTCACATCACAATCATCATGTCAAAGAAATTCTCCCCATCGCTAGGTGCTCCGATTTCCTCCCACAGTCCAAAGATGTGCAGGTTTGGTGGATTGGCCATGCTGAATTGCCCATTGTATCTAGGCACGTGCAGACTAGGTGGATTAGCCTGTGGGAAATGCAGGATTACAGGGATAGGGTAGGGTCTAGGTCTGGGTGGGGGATATGCTTCAGAGGGTTGGGGTGGATGTGATGGGCTAAGTGGCCTGCTTCCACACTGTTGGGATTCTATGAGATGAGATTGGGTTTTTAACCAATCATCTTAAGTCTGCCTCCTCCAAACACTAACTCTCCTGCTAATGGAAAGAATTTTCCCTTATCTATCCTCACCAAAAATGTTAAATTTTGCTCCCCTAAATCTTCCTTAGACTTCTGCTCTAAGTTAAACAATCGTGCATTATCTCCACATAATTTAATGCCTTAATTCCAAGCACCATTCTGGTAAATCTCCGTCACATCTTTCTGTGATGCAATACTCTAGATGAGGTCTAACTATTCAGTTATCAACATTGAGCAAAAGCCTCATTATCATCAATAAAGATCCTGGCTCAGAAGCAAGTAGTTCAATCAAGGATGGTGATATCATGTGTGATACTCAGCCAGACCAGCTGTTACCACTTATTACTGAAAAGTGAGGCATATGGCCAAAGCTTTTTGGCTTTTGCTCGTCAGGACAGATACAAGAAAACCAAATTTTCAAGTGGTCACAACAATTTGTACAGCAGGAGAAAAGAGTGCTGGTTGGCTGACAAGTCAAATCTGATTGAGTGGCTCAGGCATTTCTATGGAGAAAGAAATGGTGAAATTGAAGCTCTTGCGTAATTTAAAACACACACACACACACACATAAAAAATATTCATTTCGTTTGCAGAGAATGCATTCTGGTGCACGAATGCATGTCCCTTCTAGCAAGTGTAACTGAGTAATGTTGTGGTCTCAGTGGTTTACTTGTGAGAGGTTTTTGCTCCTGGTTGTCTCTTTGTGCTCAGCAGGGGAGGTCAGACAACATTTTACTAAAGGGGATAACCTGTTCTTCTTAAACATAGTCAGTCCACCTTAAAACATAACCACACTGAATGATATCACTGCAATTCTACACATGGAAAATGAAGAACAGGGCAGACAGAGGATTCCAGACTGACAGATGTATCATTAGAGGCATGAGTGGTGAAGATAAGCAGGAGGAAAGATGCTGTGGTTTCCAAGGTGTTCAAGATGTACTGAAGGGCCACCCTAGAGGAGCATGAGGCCAGCAAGATCAGTTCCCCAATATCTGGTCCTGAGGACTTGGCAGCAGTGACACAAGAAACCTCATGACCTCATTATGGTCAAGGGCAATGATTGCTCCTCCATTTGACATGTCCAATCCACCAAATATCAACATCTCACACTGTCCAATGCTCTACACTCCTGTCACTCACCTAGCAGCACTACTACCTACTCAAGACTGACATTGAACACTCATGTACACCAGCTCACCCTCACGTACCTAGCAATGCTGTCAACATCACCACTCTCCTCTAACTCCACATACCTCCAGCTTTTCAGCTAACAAAGGCACATCACACAAACTCTTGCTCTACAACAATTGATAGTCTGCCTTCCCTCTTGCAAGACAAGGTGGTACAGAACAGAAAGGATCACAGTAGAACAAGATAGGGACAAGGATGACCACAGTTCCTGAGCCCTGCAGAGGAGATTGCTGCCAGTATCATGGAGCCAGCTGTGACAGAGCTCGTGGTATGTGGCATATCTGAGAACTCTGAAGGCCATAGTTTATTCCTAGCCTCTGCCCCTTTTCAATAGAAAAGCTGATGGTGTGACCTTCTGTTTTCCCCCACCATCCATCCTGCTGCCCCATTTTCCTTACACTAACATTCACTTTCTAGATTCCTGCTGTCAGATATACAAGGTCTGCTACCTGATCAGTCACTGCAGCCACAAGAAACAAAGGGAGAGGCAGCATCACTACAATATAAATGAAGAGAGCACATCACCCGATCCACTAGCAGCTCAGATACTCACTGCACATACCTTGAACTAGTACTGAATGGGGATCACTGGGTAGGAGCAGGCTACAACCATGCCAGGGGAAAAGGTAGGCTAAGTCACAGAAAGGTTCTGCTGTAGAGGAATTGGATGAGTATCTCAAAAGGGTGGCATCTAGGAGAGTGCTGAGGGGTGTGCACACAGAGAGGCTGGGTGCATTGGCTGACCTGTCACTCTTGTCATGATCAAGACAAGATAGCTCCCAGTTACCAGAGGTACCCTGTAGAGCCTACTCTCTCTGTGGCCACTACTGCACCGCCAGAACCACAGCTACCTGTTGCAGCTTTTGCTTGGATAGGTCACTGTCTCACATGCCATTCCTAACAGGATGTGGCAACACTCTCAGGTAAATCCAAGAACTGATCCTATCTCCTCAATAACCCTCCCAAGTGCTTCCATGTACTTTGCAAAATGACCCTACTCACAATCTGAATGCCTGGCATTGGTGAACAGTTTGTCTTACATCTCAGTGATTTACATATTTGTTTCTCGTGCCAACGTTGTCTAAATCAGGTAACAAGGTAGTTTCTTAGTAGTAAGGAATTTGAAAAATGGTAAAACAAAAGGCATGCACATGAAATTTTTCACCTTGCACTGATCATTACACATGATTTTGAATTTCGGCATTCTTGTCTGTGTCCTTACCAATTTTCCTCTCATCTGCAAACCTCTTGTCATGTATGCTGGTGTAATGCCAGGTGTATAGGCAGTGTGGTCAATGGCTGACTGACTGAATCAAACAGCACTTTTCTTTCATTGCTGGGCAATGGACAGAGTGTGCAGCCTATTTTTATCTAGTTGTCCTACTGGAACCCAAAACAAAATGTCTATGTGATTCATGGTTGGGCAGCATCTGCCCAACAATCTTAAGTGCACCAGAGCCAATGCTAATAGCCAACTTAATGTAATTAGTCAAACTTGTAACATGACGCACATAGGCTTGCTAGAAGTGACATACATTCATATGTTAGGGATGCTTTCTGTGTAAACCAAAGTAATATGTTCAAGTCCTGTGACTGTTTTGAATTATCCAGGAGCTTGGGGAGTCTCTAATTCTTTGCTGCTTTCTCCAGTTCAGTGCCTCAGACAATCTAAATCAATCTGCCAACTGATCAGCAGCCTTTTCTCCTGCTGTATAAATTGTTGTGATCACTTGAAATTTTGCATTCTTGTACTTATTATGGTTTGATGAAATAGTTTCTCTCTATTAACTCTGTCAAACCCTTGTATTTTCTTTTATCAAATGATCTGGTGTATTGAGAGCAATTGCAATAATAGACTTCAATAATATATTTGTAATAATATCAATTCAGAGGCATAGTAAGAAGCTCCCATGTATACTGTACCCTTTAAAAACTTGTTCTTATATATGACTTCAGAGAGTGAAATGTACAAACTATCACTTTATTTTAAAAAAGGACGAACATTTGCTAAGTTACTACAAATGAATGTTCAGTCCACCAAGGGAATCTTGTATTTCCATTCAAGTATTTTAAAATTTAATTGCTTGGGGATTCACAAAAGGTGCATTTTCATTGAACTTCCTGCCAAAGAGGCTTGCAAACAGAAAACCTTGACAACTTTTATGAGTGATCTGATATTTAGACAGTGACACACCTGTCACTGCCATGAATTATGATTTCTTGCATGTTGTAAATTTGGACAACTGACACCTGCTGGGACCTGAAATAAAGCATTGTGGGATTTCAGAAATAATTTATGAGTCTTCTTTTGGAAAGTTAGCAAGTCAAGTCAAACTTACAATCAAAGAAACAAAATCTATTCACCACTAAATGAAAAGACACATTTCAAAGTATTGTTGCAATAAGGTATTGGATTTCCTTCCATGAATTGTGGGACAATAATCCAATCCAAACATTCATATCACATCATAAACTACAACAAAAGCTAAGTATTGCAGATGCTGAAAATCTGAAATAAAATACACATGAAAAAGAAAAACTTGCATTCGTGTAATGGCCAATTGCATCCACAAGACATTGCAAATTCTGTTACAGTCAATAAAGCAGCTGGGAATTGTTAACACAGTTGTATTGCAGAGAACACAACAGTTTGTTTGTGTGCAGCAGGCTTCCGCACACACAATAATGATCAAGTAACATACTTTAGCAATGTTAATTGAGGGATAAATGTTGACCAGGAGGGAAAACTCCCCTGTTCTTCTGCAAATTCATGTCGTAGGATCTTTTACAACTGCCTGAGAGGGTTTCTTGGAGCCTCAGTTTAGCATCCCACCCTAAAGATGGCATCTCTGATAAGGCAGCACTCCCTCAATCCCATACTGAAATGTCAGCTTGATTTCTGTACTTGGATCTACAATCTTCTGACCCAGAGGAAACATCACAATTCACTGAGCTGCAGCTTAGATGAGATGAGATGGCATATATACATATTCATTAAAAATTGCATATCAATCATTTAGCTAACTTCAGCAGTACATCTCCAACATTGTGATGTTGAATTAGGTGCACAAATGTTCACATTCATTATGCAATCTTCACATTATATACAAACATATAGTTTAAATGCTTCTACAATGAGATGTACTTGGTCTTTACAAACTGAAGACACATTTTGTTTACTAAAAGCACTGGTATATTTTTATGGTGTGAAACATTCAGATTACAACTTCAGTTTTGGTGTGAATACGTTCTTTTGCTTTTCCTCATGCATTGCCGTGGGGTGAAATTTGCTCAGAAAGAATTGTGCTACAAAAACACAACAGGATCACAGCAAAAAGCAGGGGATGAGTTTGCCGCATGAGCACAATGGTTTGGCTGTTTTGTCCGAAAAAAATGGCAAGTCTCCATGCTTGATTCTCATGGCTCTGCAGAGCACTATAAATTAAAAAGGCAGAGAGTGAAGGTAGCAGCAACCTCTCTTGAAGGGCTGCTGCTTCCTGTCAGTATGGGTGTGGTACTCTGATTGTACAGATCTGTAGGAGTAGGAAAACATGGAGAACTGGCCATTTCAATGGCAAGAGGCTGAAAGTTACAGTGGAAACACTGCAATGGAAGGATGGCAATAATGCACAAGCCATAGATAAAGTTTCCTGCAAGGAGGAAGAAACTGTCGAGGAAATGCTGTGTCTTTTACTCTCAACAGTTACGGGAGAAAATGGGGAACGAAGTTTCATATCTGCAATCTGAATGGTGCAAAGGTAGGATTGCCCACACATTGTCTGTTCAGTAAAGAGAGCAGAAATATGCTGAAATATGACTTGAAATGTGCTTGCTACAAATTCTGTTCTCCAAACATGATGTAATACCAGTAATGGAGGATGGTACAGGCAGACGTAATTCCTTTTAGCTTGACACCAGAACCCCTCAGTCAAAGATATTTCAGCTTAGCCTCTAAAGATGACTTCTCAACTGTTCTTAAAGTGTCACATCAATGTTTCAAGCACCAAATCAAAGTGTGGTCTAAAACTATCAGCCACATAAACATCTGTACTAGAAGAAGAATGTAACATTGTTTACTTCATGATTGCACTGTCTGGCTGTCAACAGTGTTGAAAGAGATGACAATCCTATTCTCAGTACTGTGGAGTTTCTATAGTGAGGTTTTACTTTTCTGGAAGTAGTGAACACGTTCTTGGCCTATTTAACTGTCATAGTTCTTCAAGTAAAATAACTCCTTGTAACAGAGGATCAAAAGAAATCTGAGCACTGTGATATGTATTCATAAGAAAATGTACATTTTGGACTGTGATTTGCATTGATGACTCTGTAACCTCTAATTCTTAAGAAAATCTGTCTTTGTTCAACGCCTCCCAACTCCCTTTATTGCAGACCATGCCTCTATTGTCTAGTCCCAGTTTGGAATCGTCCCCCCCCCCCCGCCCCACCCCCCAACCTTCCTGGCACTCTCTCCTTCTTGAAGATTTCCAGCAAATCTTTGTCAACAATACCACTCCTCATAAGAGAGTTTCAAATTTGGCTGGAAACACTATAATATAATTGCATGCTACTGTTGTGATGGATAGATTGACATGTGGTCCTAATCAAGTATGGAGGTGTCTGATTGTGGGAAGGTCCGGGGTTCCTGAAGGTAGTCTGGGGAGGTTGATGGGTGTTTAATGGGTTTGTTGGTGGTGACAGAGGGGAACAAACAAGTGCCTATTTATTGAGATGATGGGTTACTCAGGAGCTGATTAGGCTTCTGGGTCATGTAGAGCATCTTGCTCCTCTTGGTTTACTAGCAGTGCTGTGAAGATCCTTACCTCATGGGTTCAGCTCTTCCTGCCTTCTTTCATATACCAGCTTTTACAAGGGAAACCCAACTGATATGAGTTAAGATATAGAATAAAACTTACTTATATAGAATATAATGAAGATGAAAACTCACAAGACACATTATCATATTTCAATGACCAATCAGTGTCTTTCAAGTGGATTGGTTACCTCTTCCTCATTCTATCTGTTGAAAGCAAAAAATGGGATGCTTCAAGTTGAGTTTCTGCTTTAGACTGTTTAAACTAAACCTCTGACATTAAAAAAGCACCATTTCAGTTCTTTCCATTATTTTGCTTGTATCTTTTTTTCTTTATTCTTTCAAGGGGTGTGGGTATAATTGGCAAGACCAGTATCTATTGCCAATCCCGAATTGTTCTTTAACTTGGTAAGTTATTACTGTGGGTCTGGAGTCATATGTCCACCAGACCAGGTAAAAGTGGCAGATCTCCATGAAAAGAAAACTCAGTGAATCAGATGGGTTTTTACAAAAATCAAAGACAGTTATCATAGTCAACATGACTGAGACTAGCTTTTAATTTCAGATTTCTATTAAAGACATGGGAAGATATGATGCAAAGTCTCCAGAGTATTAATTAGCTTGGCTTCTAGATTACTAGTCTAGTGACATTGCCATGACACCACCATTGCTGCCAGTACCAGGCTAGCATTGAGATATTATTGCCTCAATAATAATATGAGCATTATCTACAGTTCATTACATACCCAGATGTGAATAACTGGCTTTTAGTACATTCCATCTATAAAATAATGATGTTCAAAGTAGTTATTTCCACAATCGGACCACAGGGAACAAACAGCTGAAGACCCTGCCACATGAAAAAAGATCTTGCAAAACTACCATGAGCCTTCATGGTCCAGAGCAGTTCTCTTTCAGACTACAAAGGAAAACTAAGGCACTGCATGCTTGTCCCTTTAAGAATTTTGTAGAACATTTTTAAAGGTACAGACAAATGGCACAGGAGCAAATATAAAATCAGAAGCATGAGGGATGTTTGTCGCTTTTTAAAAATAGAGCTGTTCACAAGGCAGGTCTGATTAAACATCAGATTTCAAGGTCTAGAGGCCAGATAAAGAGAATTTCTTCCTGGTGAGGATCTAGAATCTCTGCCTGCAAGGATGATAGGGGTGGAAACCTCATCACATTTGAAAAGCTCTGATTGATTACACAATATTAAATGAACATTCAAGGCTGGAGAAGAGGAACTGAGAAAATGGGATGACGCTGGATCATTTTTTCTTTTGGCCATCACAGACATGATGTGCTGAATGGCTTCCTTCTGCAACAAAAATTGATATGATTCTATGAATCAGAAAATCCATTTAGCTTATCTACCTCGGAAGAACTGGCAGTACTGTCTAACAGATTGCAGGGTGTTCTGCCTCTACTCTTTTGACTGGATATCTGTTGCTTATGTTCAGCATTCTTTGTGCAAAAGAAGTTTCTGATATTAGAAATTAATATCTCACTACATTTGTCAACTTGTATTTTCAGCCTCCCTGTAAGTGACAGCATTGTGCTGATTATTTGCTTTTCCTATCCTGCTTACCAGGAAAACAGTTTACTATGAGATTTCATTTTTATTTCCAGGACCTCCTTTACAAGGCTAACTACTTCAGATTTCTACAATGCTAAAGCCAGTCCTCTAGTGTCAGTAGTTGGCATAATCTGATCCTCAATGCTCTCATTGTGTCTCAGTGAACAAGCTAGGGCACGTTCTCGTTAACATTCTAACCTTGAGATAGGCAGCCACTTGTCCGAGAGATGGCTCCTGCTACCTTCTGCAAGAAATACACTCCAGTGCAGTTCATGTCAGTTATAAGTCTACTCAGAGTAATCTTCACTGTTTCCATGCAGAATGCTCTTATTAATGATCTGTGTCAAGCAATTTCACCTCTTGGGAATGCTGCATGGCTTTTGTTACTTTGCACTGCACATTGGGTGCAAGGTGATGGAAAATGGTATTTTTATTGGCCCTCAGCCAGACGATTTTTTGCACTAGTTTTGTTAAATAGTTGTTTTTAGTCAAAGAACTTTGTTAACTGGCCTTATGGGATCTCCATGTAGGTAATTCTCCTCTCTAATGCAAATACATGTGAGCGAGCTACTGACCAGAATAGATTGTTTCAATATAATGTGTCGCATGATCTGCTTAAGATAACAAGACCTCAAATGTAGTCACTTGTTTTAAACATTCGCTATTTTTACTTATGCATACATAGCAAGTAAGATTATTTGTTGACACCAAGCAATCCACACCCTTTGTAAATATAGGGAGAATTACTTTTTGATCAGGAGTAGCAAAATACAAGAGAGGGTAATGAGGTATCTTACCATTTTAAGGAACAATCTTCCCCTACATTTCTCCACATGGCTCAGGCACAAATGCACAATCTGATCAACACATGCCATACAAAGGTTGCTCAGAATTTACAGAGTTCAAATTAAAGGAACACTGGCTAAAAATAGAGTTGAGGAGACTGACTTTCCATACTCATTGTTGTAAGCAAGCTTTGCAACCATTTCACTTTATATTTGAATGGAAGTGTTCATTTCCTGCCAGTCTGGAGCTCACTTGAAACATTTTTAAAAAGTTATTTGTGTTTCAGACAAGTAAAAAACCCCACTAATATGGGAAACCACAGCGTGTTCATTTTTTTAATTCATAGTTGGCGACAGGCTGGTTAAATTAAGTGGATCTGATCATAGCTGTTGCTTTGTCGATGAAATAGACCTGGTCCTCCTCACTCAATTCAGCTGCATGACTTAAACAAAGTCATTTCTAACTACTCTCCTGCATCTGTGTCTGTGGGTGGAAGACTGTCCTGGCAGCTTTCTATTTAAATGCCTGTCACTATGTGGTTTTCTGCCTATTTTTAATCACTGAATCAGACTACTTGCATTCTTGCCATCCTACTCGACTCAGAGTTAGATTTCAACTCATTATCTTCTCCATCATAAAGACCTCCCAGTTCCACCTCTGTAATGTTATATGCCTCAATCCATATTCTGCTGAAATCCTCATCTATCCATGAAGGCGCTGGTCTTCCAACTCTCCCTCTTATGTATTACATGCTCCCATTTCCCACAGCATTGCTGGCCAGACCTCCCATCACCTAGGTCTCACATTCTGGAATTCTTTCTTCCAATCAGTGTGCTTGTTTGTGCCCTACTCTTCTTTATAACCCTCCCTGAACACCCGCCCCCGCCCACTACCACTCCCCCACCACTAACCTCTTGGTCACCATTCATACAGTCTCCCTCTTTGACAGCTAATGGTGGCTCAGTGGCTTCTGAGTCAGAAGACTAGGGCTTTCAACGGCAAAGATTTAAATGGAGAATCTTGGTGACACTCCAGTGCAGTGCAGATGGAGTGCTTCAGTTTCGGAGGTGCTGTCTTTCAGGTGAGAAGTTAGAGCTGAGACTCCACCTGGCTCCTCTTTCCATTTTAAATTTTATCTTCATCTGATCCCATCAGCATTGTTTTGAAGAAGAGCATGTTCTAACAACATTACTTAAAAAAAATGACCAAGTCATTATCACATGGCTATAAGTGGAAGCTTGCTGTGCACAAATTGGCTGCCACATCTCCTACATTCAGAAGTACTTCATTGGTTGTAAAGTGCTTTAAGACCTCCTTAGATCATAAAAGGTTCTACAAAAAGGCAATATTTCTGCCTTTTCTCTGGTTAATTAGTTTGTTGATTCCGATTCTGGGATGTGTCTTACCTTAAAACTCTACTCACACTGACCTGTTGCCATAGAACTTCTGCGCCACCTTAACAAGTGTCTTCTGGAGTTCCATGTAAACCACATTCATTGCGCTGCACTAGTCTACAGTTAACATTTCATCAATACAATAAAACTGGTCCCTTTGAGAAATCTACATAATTCCACACACAGCCATGGAAATTTATGAGCCACAGTTTTAGCCACTTCTTTTGCCCATCCTTCCAGCTCCCATTGACACTAGATAATCTGCTTCCTAATTTATTGTTGCCTTTACACTAGCACATACAGCTCTTGGCTCTTTGAAGTTGAGGGGGGAGGGTAGCTGTAGGGGATGGCACCCAGTGTGTGATTGGAGAATTGGCAGGAGGAATGGGGCCAAAGGCCACCACCAACTCCACCTTTGTTGCCTCCCCCTCTGCAATGTCCACCCCAATACACCCTTTCTGCAACCATGCCTGGGTCCCTCCTTGATCGGAAGTCTCCTATGAGTGTAGTACCAGCATCAACCATCAGCCACCATCTTGCGAGTGGTGTTGCTGGGTACAGAAGAAATGCTGGTTTTAGAACAGCCAACTGCTTTCGCCAGTGTCAAAAGGTGTGGTGCTGGAAAGGCACAGTTGGTCAGGCAGCATCCAAGGAGCAGGAGAATTGACTTTTTGTGCATTAGGTCTTCATCAGGAATGTTGGGGGGGGGGGGGGGGCAAGAGGACTGAGAAATACATGGGAGGGGGTGGGGCTGGGGTTAAAGGTTGGAATACGATAGGTAGATGAAGGTGGGAGGTGATGGTGATAGGTCGGAGTGGAAGGTGGACCGGATAGATGGGAAGGAAGATGGACAGGCGGGACTGATCAAGAGGTGGTGTCAAGTTGGAGGGTTGGGGTGATGGGAGATGTGGAAACTGGTGAAATCGACATTGATTCCATGTGGTTGGAGAGTCCTAAGGTGGAAGATGAGGTGTTCTTCCTCCAGGCCTTGGGTGGCTAGGATTTGGCACTGGAGGAGGCCCAGGAGTTGTATGTCCTTGGTGGAGTGGGAGGGGGAGTGGAAGTGGAAGTCGTCAGCCACAGGGCGGTGGGGTTGTTTAGTGTGTGTCCCCCAAAGATGTTCTCTCGCCAGCCAGGCCTTCTGTTCCGAGGGTCCTCAGTCTTGGGGAATGTCCCGATGGTTGCCTGATAAGTGTCTGAGTGAGACAAGATGTGGCAGGCCTTCTTTGAGACAGACAATGCACGGGGTCTTGCTGGGATTCCAACCAGAGGCGGAGACTCCTGTTGTTCCAAAGCTTATCCACCTCTCTGTGGCAGTTAAAATTGTAGATCTGATCAGAGGCAAGGCTACACATTGTTTTGCCACTTCATTTTCCAATTACAATGCAGAGAAATTATTAATTCTGTTTAGAAATGACTTACAATTTTCAGATATGAACCTACAACCACCTGATGAAGGAGCAGCGCTCTGAAATTAGTGCTTCCGCATAAACCTGTAGGAAGTATAACCTGGTGTTGTGTGATTTTTAACTCTGTCACCCCAGTCTAACACCAGCACCTCCAAATCATGTCAACCCTGAGGTAAGAAATCTGCACAACCCAATTGCTGAGCTTCCCAAACGATGGGTTGTGATGGGGTCTTAAGCTAAGACAATGGAGTTGTGAACCATGAGGCAACAATAGCAGCCATGTTGCTCAATGCACAGTGCTAACAGCTGTGAGATGTTGCATTTTATTCTAATGGTGGATGTGACCTTATGGACAGTTCTTTGAGGCTTTAACTGCTGCAGCTGCTGCAAAAAAACAAAAGGTAGACATTCTTCTATTAAAGAAACCCATAGGTTAAACATTTCTCACCATGCTCAAACTACTGCTCTACAGGCTGAAGGCCACCACCCTCTCCCAAACCTAAATCAATTTTCACTCTGAGGTCACATGAAATTTGGAGCATTAAAGTGAAATTGCATTGAGAAAAACTTCTAACAATGCTGCCCTTTGGTTAGAATATGGATCTTAACATCACATGAGGTAGTTCAGGTGAATAGCATTAATATATTCAATGGACAGCTAGATAATTACAGGAGGGAGAAAGAATAATCAGATATAGTGATACAGAGAGATGAAGCAGGGAGGGAGGAGGCTCATGTGGAGCATAAACACCAACATGGCTGATTGGTCTGATTCTATGCCATAATTATATCCCAGAATGCTCCTTCAGCATAGATCTAATGCAGCAATAGGCAGGTTATGTTGCCAACTAAGGACACAAGTCTCATTTTTGAAGCTATTACAGCAATTTAATAGTACAATCACAAAAGATACCAGCTACTAAGACAGTTAGCTTGTGGCCAGAAAATAGCAATTTAATACAACACTTAGAGTTGGAGAGTGTGCTAATAGCTGCCTGGAGCCACTGCCTTTTTAATTTGAACATTTATGCTGAAGAAAGCAATCACTGACAACATTAATTATAAACATTTGAGTAAGAGTGCCCGATGCTTGCATTACTTACCATTTGGCCTCTGTCACTTTTCATCACTCTGGCTTACCCATGCATCATTCACACTTATAATGATGCACTTACTTATCTGACTGTCTTATATCATATACGGATGTCTTCTTCACAAGCTAAATCCACTGCAGGCTTAACTATCAGACTTGATTCTTAATGACTGTCGAAAACTAAAGATTGCATTTGCTGAATTTTAAAACAGCCTATGCATAAATTGCTAATATTAAAGCATTCAGTATATCCTTAACATTTTAACTACAGTCCGCTTCATGGATAGTTTAGAATAGTTGGCAGGGTCGGTGAGCAACTGATTTTACACAGAAAACAGGGGGATGTCATTCAGTTCCTTGAGCCTCTTCTGTCATTCAAATAATCATGGATGTTCTGCAGCTTCATCTCCCCACTTTTGTTCCATTACCAGTAATACCCTGGCCTAACAAAAGTCTAACAGTCTTAGTTTTGCACATTTTAACAGAAATCCCACCCTCTTTGCACCCCTACCTCTTAATGGGCAAAAGTTACAGATTTCTACTATTCTTACTGCCAAGTAGTAAGAGTTGATTTCACTTCTGACAGGTCTATTTTACTCCTTTGGTCCCTCTCAACAAATTAATTCCTATCTCTTCTATACTTAAGGGAGTAAAACACTAGACTATGGAACCAGTTCTTACAATTAAATCTTTTCTACCCAACAGCAACTTATATTTGTTAGTGTCTTAATTGTAATGAAATATCCTACAGTGCTTTAGTACATAACAGAGTATTCCAATGTGCGGTATAACGAGATATTAGGTCAGATGACCAAAAGCTTAGTCAAAGAGATGTGTGTCTCAAAGATGGAAAGCATGAGTTCACGAGGAAATTCCAGTGTTAGTGCTTTCCCTCATTTTTATACTTCCCCCTCTTTACTAGTAATTAGTTGTTGTCCAACAGAGGACCAGAGACACCTCTCTCCATTAGCGAGAAGCAATTGATTATGTATTAGCATGGGGCAAGGCTAAGAGGCTGGCCTCCATGAACTACCACAGCCAATATCAGGTTTGGACCAACATTTAAGCTACCTGATATCCACTCTTTAACCAGCTGCTAACTCAACCATTTTCAGTACAGGATCATGGTGCAACAGCAGAATGGAATACGGCTCCAAAACAGACAAACTGATGTGCAAGGACCCACAAACTCTGACTGACAATTTGTTGGCATTCCAAATTGTGCAGGCATTCAAAACAAAACAAAAATAAATCCAACTTCAGGCAAAGGTAAAGTCAATTCTCTGAGGATTGTGCCCCAGGATGTGAAAGACATAAACTTCTGCACTTGGACTAAGAGACAATACAGAAACAACTATAAGTATTGCAACTTTGCGAAAAAAGGCAAAATTGAAAATAAAAGGAAATCAGCCTTACAAGTTCAAGATATTTAGACAAATGTAAAGCATGGCCAGTGATTAGTGGGTCAGGAAGATCTATAATAAGCTGTATCACTAATCAAGCCTGAACTTTGTGAGAATGCTGAAGTATATTAAAATGGATGTTATCTATGCTTAATTTTCATAATGCTGTTGGCAAATGAATTCATTTACATGTCCAATTCGAACTGTGACAATGACATCTGATAAATATGTAAAAGGTTACTTTACAGCCCAAGAAACAATGACATTTGCTTACGGCACATATGGAGTTTTTAACTACCAAAATTAATTAGCATTACAGATCCTCAAAGCATCTGCACGTGTCTGTCAATTATAGGCAGGGTTATTTTTACAAGTTAAGTGGGGACCGGGAAAAGAAGGACTGTATTGATGAGATATTGGAATCACAAGAAAGATCAGGAAATGGTACAATGTAACAGATAGTGCCCCTTACCTGCATGGGTTTTCATGTGTGTCCTGAGATGCCTGGGTTGGCTGAAACTCTTTCCACATTCTCCACAGTTCAAGTCTCTCTGCTGAGTGGCAAGTATTCCTACAGTCATTAATGAAAAGTTGAGAAAGAAAGAATATTATTTCAGGATGATACATCATTAGTATGTCTAATGTGTTGTTACATGAGGCTACCCTTCAGGCCCCTTAGATGACAACTGTCATGTTTCATCACTGCAGCCTCTGTCATGGCAGACACACAGAACAGAGAGACTGCAATGGATTACGTTGAATCAAATGAATGTGCCTTATGAAGTGCCCACTCTAGGCATGTGTGCATTTCTGAGTCAATGGATCCACTCTTAATCCCATTACCCCACCTTTTCCAGTAGGCACATCAAACATGCACATATAAATCGCATGACTAACAGGACATCAACACAATGAGTGCTTCACTATCGCTTTTGGCCATAAGATCTTGGAGACAAATGAAAAATGAACGGACACATCATGGGCTCCTCAAATTTCCAACTACAATCTGACTATCTTCTCAAGCTCAGACCTTCAAGACTCAGGCTCAATTGATATCTGTGAATGATAGTGTTATCACACAAGACAGCTCATAAAGGAAAGAAAATTCCAGTTTCTGTGCTTTGAAAAACAGCAGTAAACCTACTGCATCTGAAATAGCAGTGCAGATGGGCAAGCTGCTGTATATTTCTATAATCTTTCTGTTGGCTGAATAAATGATATTTTGAATCAAAGAATCACTGTGAGTGAACTCAGCATTTCTAACAGTGGTTTCCACCAAGTGACAGAAGTTCCTTGACAAAACCTAGGAAGTCTAATAAATCAATGATAATAAATAATTGCTCGGTGATATGTAACTTAAACATTTCTAAAAGAAGGCAAGAAGCCGCAGCTTTTAGTCTCGCACACATCAGAACTAAAATGAAAGAAACAGACTTGAGAAAAGGGACGCCAATTAATACAACTTGAGAACAGGGGTGTGATTGGTTGGGCCATCAGCAAGAGATGGAGCAAGAACAGTCAATTGTCAATTGTCATTCTCAGACTCAGAAGGTAGATTCTGATTATAGATTCCATGCTACCTCAGGTTATCCCAGAAAGGTTGGATGTCTCTACAATGTTTGAACAACAGGTGAAGCTACTTCGAGTCACAGATGACACGGTACAGCACGGAAACAGACCCTTCGGTTCAACTCATCCATGCCGACCAGATATCCCAACCCAACCTAGTCCCACCTGCCAGCACCAGGCCCATTTCCCTCCAAACCTTTCTTGTTCATATATCCATTCAGATGCCTTTTAAATTATGCAATTGTACCAGCCTCCACCACTTCCTCTGGCAGCTCATTCCATACACGTACCACCCTCTGTGTGAAAAAGTTGCCGCCTTAGGTCTCTTTTATATCTTTCCCCTCTCACCCTAAACCCATACCCTCTAGTTCTGGACTCCTCATCCCAGGGAAAAGACATTGTTTATTTATCCTATCCATACCCCTCATGATTTTATAAACCTCTATAAGGTCACCGCTCAGCCTCCCATGCTCCAGGGAAAACAGCCCTAGCCTATTCAACCTCTCCCTATAGCTCAAATCCTCCAACCCTGGCAACTTCCTTGTAAATCTTTTCAAGTTTCACAGCATCTTTCCCAAAGGAAGGAGACCAGAATTGCAAGCAATATTCCAATAGTGGCCTAACCAATGTCCTGTACAGCCACAACATGACCTCCCAACTCCTGTACTCAATACTCTGACCAATAAGGGAAAGCATACCAAACACCTTCTTCACTATCCTATCTACTTACAACTCCACTTTCAAGAAGCTATGAACCTGCACTCCAAAGTCTCTTTGTTCAGCAACACTCCCTAGGACCTTACCATTAAGTGGATAAGTCCTGCTAAGATTTGCTTTCCCAAAATGCAGCACCTCACATTTATCTAAATTAAACTCCATCTGCCCATTGGCCCATCTGATCTAATACTTGTCTCAGGCTGACACTAATACAGTAAACCCAAAAATGTTTTGTTCCACTGACAAGATTCTTTGATCAACCCACCAAGTACGGTTTTGCCTTTCACACAAAATGAGTAGCCTGACATTGTGGTGCCAGCTATGTTGGCTATACTGATGGATTATATCAAACAAATATAGCATTAACCATTTATAGCAAAGAGCACACCAATCAGACTCAGCCAACCTGTGCAGGCTGTCTCAGGACACTATGTCAAATTAGATGTGATTTCTCCTTTGAACAACATTTATTAAATAATTCAGGTTGTGCTAAAGGTTACACTGGAAGCTAACTTAACATCATTAGTTGGGCTTGCAGTGTGATGTTTTTGGCATGCATATTAATGCACATGACCTACATAGGTAAAAAAAGTTTGAACATACAATGCACCTTTCTTTCATGGAAGAGAAAGGGGTCAAACAGACTGCCAAATCTCTTCCAGCAACTCTCTATCCAATCAGCATTTACCTGGCCTTTAAATGAAGACGGACAGGTTCTTGCTGCATCTCCATGACATTGATGGTCCTACCAATGAGCATCCTCTTCATAGAGTCATAGAGATGTACAGCATGGAAACAGACCCTCGGTCCAACCCGTCCATGCCGACCAGATATCCCAAACCAATCTAGTCCCACCTGTCAGCATCCGGCCCATATCCCTCCAAACCCTTCCTATTCATATACCCATCCAAATGCCTCTTAAATGTTACAATTGTACCAGCCTCCACAACATCCTTTGGCAGCTCATTACATATACGTACCACCCTCTATGGGAAAAACGTTGCCCCTTAGGTCTCTTTTATATCTTTCCCCTCTCACCCTAAACCTATGCCCTCTAGTTCTGGACTCCTCGACCCCAGGGAAAAGACTTTGTCTATTTATCCTATCCATGTCCCTCATAATTTTGTAAACCTCAATAGGGTCACCCCTCAGCCTCCAACACTCCAGGGAAAACAGCCCCAGCCTGTTCAGCCTCTCCCTGTAGCTCAGATCATCCAACTCTGGCAACATCATTGTAAGTCTTTTCTGAACCCTTTCAATTTTCACAACATCTTTCTGATAGAAAGGAGACCAGAATTGCATGCAATATTCCAACAGTGGCCAAACCAATGTCCTGTACAGCCGTAACATGACCTCTCAACTCTTGTACTCAGTACTCTGACCAATAAAGGAAAGCATACCAAACGCCTTCTTCACTATCCTATCTACCTGCGACTCCACTTTCAAGGAGCTAAGAACCTGCACTCCAAGGTCTCTAGTTCAGCAACACTCCCTAGGACCTTACCATTAAGTGTATAAGTCCTGCTAAGATTTGCTATCCCAAAATGCAGCACCTCGCATTTATCTGAATTAAACTCCATCTGCCACTTCTCAGCCCATTGGCCCATCTGGTCCAGATCCTGTTGTAATCTGAGGTAACCCTCTTCGCTGTCCACTACACCTCCAATTTTGGTGTCATCTGCAAACTTACTAACTGTACCTCTTATGCTCACATCCAAATCATTTATGTAAATATGCTATATAAATTGGCATCCCCTCTTTCATCAAGTTGTTTCTTCCCTCTTAATTCTGATGAGGGTGAGACAAAAATAATCTTTGACTTTATGTTTTTTTTAGCAATGTTTGAATCAATGACAGCACACCCTTGTATGTATATAGTTCCCGTAAAACATTAAAGTTTGCAGGGCTTCCCAGGCGCAAAATGTGACACTAAAGGAGATGCTAAAATAGGTCGATTGAAGAGGTCAATTTTGTGGACAATTTCCCTCAAGCAGGGAAGCAAGGGAAGGAGCAGAATTATTTAGGTACAGAATGCCAGAGCTCACCCCATTGGTAGCTGAAGGAATGAATGACAAAATTAGACCAACTAAATCAAGACTCAATCCTCATTGTGGAATGTATCTAACTTCCTTATCTGAAACTAGTCAGAGAGTATTGCTGAATTAAAAGTATTCGAAATCTATTCATCACAACAGATTTTTATTTGAAATAGGCCCTGATGTCAATTACCTTCTTCATTATTTGAAACATTTGTACAGCAAATATTTCAGAGAAACTCTTACAATTTATTCACGTTGATTTGACGTCACCTGCGAAGCTGTTATTTCAAGTAGTCCAAAATAGTGTGCTTATAACCTGCACAGATGCTAATGTGCAAAATTGCAAATATTCCTTCCAAATGGAAATTCCTATCAGAATTTTCATTTAATCAAAGAAAAGCAGCAAATGTTGTGTGGCAAATGCATGTGGTTGTTCCTGTAATCCAGAAGGCTGAAGAAAACCAGGAAAAATAACTCTGGGCAAAAGACAGGGTGAATGGCACACATTGAACCGGTCTTTAAAATAGCCAGCAACACTACGATGGGCTGAATAGCTTCTGCCTGTCCGTCTGGTTCTGCACTGGATGCTACTTTGATCAGCATTCAATAGGTGTACAGTGTTACTTAGCAACAGGAAACATGGAAAAGGCATTAATTTGCAACAGGATGTATAATGGTCTCAGAAAGCAGTGCAGTGCACTGGGTTCTTGGCAATCTTTTGATGTCATACAATGCTGTTGTTAGTAGGTATGTTTGAAACTGATGGAAGATGGACAGATTATGTTTCCATCCAACTGATTGCAGCCTGAGTGGTTGTTTGCACTTCAAATTATTTATTGGGCAAACTCCATAATAACAGAAGGTTACAGGCTGGGAATTCTTCAGTGAATGACTCATTTCCAAAGCGACATCCCTCAAATTTCAGTCAATAGTTACAGATGAGATGTAATACTCTCCCCTTGTTTGGAGGAGTGCAACTCCAAAAACACTCAAGAGACTTGACACTATTCTGGAGCAAGCAGCCCGCTTGATCTCTACCCCATCCACCACCTTAAAGTCCACTCTCTTGACCACCAACACACACTGGCCACAACCGAAGGCACTCCTTCAGTAGCACCTATGACCTATACCACCTAAAAGAACAAGTGCAGTAGATGTACAGGAGCATCACAATCTGCAAGTTCCCCTCCAAGTCTCACATCATACTTACTAGGAACTGTATTGCTGTGTATTCTCTGATATTGGTTTTAAAACCTGGACTTAAAAGCACTGTCCCTACACACCAAGGACTGCAGTGGTGCATGAAGGAGTCTTATCACAAAGCACATTTAGGGATGGGCAACAAATATTGGTCATGCCAGTGACACTCAGAACCTATTAATGAGTTTTAAAAAACTCCTCTTGTTGCACTTAATCAAAGTTACACTTTCAATAGAAGTCCACTCCATCATTAAAACTACTTACTTTTAAATCCATATTGGATTCCAACCCTGCCTCAACTCATCTGCCACTGGAGCACTTGTCTAGCCTTAACTGTTTCATTGTTCTCCTGATCAGACTCCCATCTTAACCCTGTGTAAACTCTGCTCACCCAAAACTGACTGAACATTAAGTTGCACCAGAACTCATTGACACATTACCCCTGCATTTACTGGCATACACTGTGTTTGCTTCCAGTGTGGAAAGTTAATTTTAAGATCCTTATCCTTGTTTACGAATCTATTTATGGCCTAACTCCTTCCTTTCTCTGAAACTCTTTCCCAATCCTACCTCACTTCAAGATTTCTATATTCCTGCGATTCCAGACTCTTTTTAAATCTCTTTTGCTCAACCATTGTCAATGCTTTCAGCCGTCAGAGACTAAAGCTCTACAATTCTTTCTCTAAACCTCTCTGCCTCTCTCTCCTTCTTTAAAGTGTTCCTTAAAGGCTATCTCTTTGACTAAGCTTTTAGTCAACTCTTCCAATGTCTTCTTCAGTGGTTAAGCTCTTCCTGATGAACGGCTTACGCCCAAAATGTTGATTCTCCTGCTCCTCAGTTGCTGTCTGACCTGCTGTGCTTTTCCAGCACCCCACACCTAACTCTGATCTCCACCATCTGCAGCCCTCACTTTCTCTTCAGTGGTTAAGTGGCAATTTCGTAAACTGATAATTTTCTTGTTGAACATCCTGCATCTTTGTTACTGTTAAATGTACGATATAAATTATCCAATCTCCAATTCAGTTCAGAGTCAACAATATTTAAAGGCACAATGGTAGCATTCCTACTGGAAGATCTGGGTTCAAGTCCCACCTACCATGATGTTGAGTCATAACATACACAGACAAGTCAGTTTAAAAAAAGTTAATAAATGAATGTGGAGTTTTGACTCATGCAGGTCTGGACAGGTAAAGATCAGATTCTCCACCTAAAGGACATGAGTGAACCAAATGGTTTTTCAATGACAATTTATTAATTTTATTGGTATTATCACTCATACTGACTTTTTATTCCAGATTTATAACCTGCTACATTGGAACTTGAATTCCTTAAGTCTCTGGATCACATGCCACTATTCCCAAGTATCTTTAACTAAATAATAATAGCAGCAGCTATTTATCCTTCTGGCTCCCTGGAAGAGAAGTCATATACTGTATCCTAGAAGACCATAAGATGTAGGAGCATAAGTAGGGCATTCAGCCCATACCATTCAGCCCATCAAGTCTGTTCCACCATTCAATGAGATCATGGCTGATCTGATCATCCTCAACTCTACTTTCCTGTCTTTCCCCTATAACCCTTAATTCCCTTACTGATTATAATTCTTTCTATCTCACCCGTGAATATACTTAATGATGCAGCCCAACACCCCCCTGTGGTAAAGAATTCCACAGATGCACTACCCTCGTAGAGAAGATATTCCTCCTCATCTGTTTTACATCAGCAACTCCTTATTCTGAGATGATGCTCCCTGGTTCTACACTTCTCACAAAGGGAAACAACTTTTCCACATCTACCCTGTCAAATCCCCAAAAAGCCCTGTATGTTTCAATAAGATTCCCTCTCATTCTTCTACTTCCCATGAGTACAGACCCAACCAACTCAACTATTCCTCATAAGATAGTTCCTCCATACCTGGTATCTTCTCTGGGTTGCCTCCAATGCTAGTGTATCACTCCTTAGATAAGGGGTACAAAACTCTTCACAGTATTCCTGCTATGATCTGACAAATCCCTTGTATAGATGTTATTGAAATAGGCTGGGTAAGTGTATGACCGCAAAATAACAAAAGCCTGACCATCCTTTTTTTCCATTTAATATGTAAGACATCTTATAGCCAACAGATAGGACAATAAAAATCAATGTCCAATATTAAAAAAAAACTTAAGTTGACTTTATGACATTTTTATTTTAAATGAAAGGGAACTCTGGCACCTTTCACTAAATGTATCTTCTTTCCTATTTGCTTCTAACTTTTTGTCAAAGTAGAACAACACTGAAGTGAATTCAAAATCAGAAAAAGCTTTGATAAGATAATGCTGGTACTCAAATTTTGAATCTCATTTGGCCATCATTCGCACAGTGGAGTTACAGGAATGGTAAATATATTCGCGTTGTGGATAATGAAAAGATAAGACAATACATAATATTAGCAATAATCTAATATAGAAATATGTTTGTGTGAATAAGGTTCTTGTGGTGAACTATTATACCTCACAGTACAATAATAGATACTGAGATTCCTAATTTAAAAATCACACAACACCAGGTTATAGTCCAACAGGTTTATTCGGAGGCATTAGCTTTCAGAGTGCTGCTCCTTCATCAGGTGGTTCATCTGGTCACAACCATCAAATGATGGAGCGGCGCTCCGAAAGTTAGTGCTTCCGAATAAACCTGTTGGACCATAAACGTGGTGTTGTGTGACTTTTAACTTTGAACACCCCAGTCCAACTCCAGCATTTCCAAATCAAGACTCCTAATGATTAGAGAAATTATTTGCCAATAACTTTCACCAGCCTATCAGCAATGCAGAAGCAGGAAAATTGTTATATCAGATTCCTGTCCATATCTCCAGCATCACCTTTCACAGATAGAACCACAAAACCATGCTTCATGGGTGGAAACCAACTGGCCCATCAAGTTAGTCCAATCTGGGTCCTGCTGCCAGCCAGAAATGGTGCCATGCTAATGTCTCTAGACATGTAATCTCTGCATTACCTCTCATTTCAGAGGGCAGTTAAGAGTTAACCACACCACGGGCCTGGAGTCACATATCGGCCTGACTGGATAAATACAGTAGATTTCCCCCCTAAAGGACATTAATATGCTGGATTAGATTAGATTTCCTACGGTGTGGAAACAGGCCCTTCGGCCCAACAAGTCCACACCGACCCTCCAAAAAGAGTAACCCACCCAGACTCATTTCCCTCTGAATGATGCATCTACCACTATGGGCAATTTTGCATGGCCAATTCACCTGACCTGCACATCTTTGAACTGTGAGAGGAAACCCACACTGACACGGGGAGAGTGTGCAAACTCTACACAAACAGTTGCCCGAGGCTGGAATCGAACCTGGGACCCTGGTGCTGTGAGGCAGCAGTGCTAACCACTGAGCCACTTTGCGGCCCGTTATTTGGCCTATCTAACAGTATTCATACTGTCACTAATACCAAGGCTTAACGTTATTGTGCATCGGTTACTAATCCATACATTTCCGTGTGAGTTATACAGAAAAAAACTCCCACTCTGCTATGGATAAAAACACCAACGAACTCATTGTAAAGCTTCAACTATTGAGTAAACTGAAATACTAACTTGTTTCGGCTGTTGGATCCAGAAAGGGACTGTGAGCTCTCCAGCTTTCATATAAGGCAGACAGATCTTGTGGATTGTAGGCCGTTAGCACGTTAAAAGCATTCCCGTGCTTCATCCTATCTCCCTGTTTCGTCGGTGATGCTGGCTCAAAAGTGCCTAATGAAGTAGAACATCCTGTTGGACTGGAATGACGTGGCATCTGCCCATCTCGTGTACAGTATCCTAATGATGCCAGCTCAGCTATACCTGCTGATCTGTATTCGGGTTGAGGCAGAGCATTGGCTTTGTGTTTGGTCTGCTGGGCAGCTGTGGGCAAGCTTTTGCATCCTGACTCTCGACCGACTTGAATGTTTGTTGGGTATAGTTGGCAACAATTACCAGAAACTGCACCACCGGCACCATCCTCTTGAAGAAGTCGATCTATTGTGATATTCTCAGTTGCGGTTCCATATCTTAGAACTGCAGGGCGTGAATGAGCAACTTTGTTTCCAAAACTACCAGCTTGCAATATCTTGTGCTCTAAACTTATATTTGATCGTACATTTTGTTCTGAAACAAAACCATATTGCTTTTGGCTGTTTGCTTGCTGGTACCAGTAACTATTTGGAACTGGGCCTACAGCCCTCGTACCTGTAGGGGGGAGGGATACTCTGGGCTGTGGGGGAGCGTGTGACTTGCTTGAGATCCCTGACAACAAGGGAGCAGCTCTGGCCGTTGGTGATTGCCTTTGGCATGGGGGATGGCTATGTACAGGGGATGGGAGCATGGGAGGACTTTCTTTACTGTTCAGTACAGGAGGAGGGCCTGTGCGTCGACTGCTACTAACTCCAGGCAAGCTGTGATTTGCGGCTTTCAGCCCATTCCGGGCTCGCCATTTCGGAGTTGGCATATTGAGGTTCAGCTTGTGTAGGACACGCTGATGCATCAGGAGCACTTCAGGGTAGAGGGTTGCGTGATTGCAGAACTGGCAAAAGTGTGTGATCATACCATTCTGGGGTGGTGAGGTAGGTGAACCCCGGAAGAAGAAATTATCCTTGCAGGCAAACTTTTTAAAAAATGTTAAGGTCAAATCTAAAGGAAATTCATTTTCAGTTGCATTTGTGTTGGGATCAATGTTGTGCACTTTATCTGCACCTTTCAAAGGCAGGTCTGAATTCTTTCCACTGACTGGTTTGTTCTGAAAACCCGGTGGTAGGCTGGGCTGGAGGATGCCTTCTTCGACTCTGCAAGATCCAACTGATCCCTGTTCCTGTTCAGCTCTTGGTACTTCCATTTGTGAAATAGAACTACATTCCACAGGGACCCCTTTAACATCCAAACAACAAGTTACGTCTTTTGAATCAAGAAAGATTCCTGGTCTATCTGGCAAAGATTCGTGAGACCTGTTGGTGGAAGCGGGAATGTCTTCCTGAGATTCATTCTGAGGAGCCTGGGAGGCTGGGTTGCATGGCAGTAAAGGTGGCTCAGTCACCGTGTAGTCACAAGGCAAACATTTGTATGGCTTTTCTCCTGGGGAGATACAATAAAACAGGTTTTCAAAATGTGTACATTCAAAATTAATACACATTTAGGTGTACATGCCAGGAAGATCTAATTTGGCATGTATCTTATGAGGGAAAAGACTTGCACTGTAAATGAATTACTCATGACCTCAGAACATTCTAAAAGCCAACAAAAAACTTCTTGAATTGTAGTCACTGTTAGAGCACACAAAATTGCAAGAGCTAATTGTTGTGCAGCAAACTGTCATGTACAAGGAGATAAATGTTTGATATTCCTCAGAAACTGTAGGGACCCCTTTAACATCCAAACGATAAGTTATATTTCTTGAAGCAAGAGGGATTCCTGGTATATCAGGCAAAAGATCATGAAACCTATTGGTGGGAACTGGAGGTACATTTTGCGGAGCCAGATGATGTGGGGGCCTGAGTGGCATTTGAGTAAAGGTGGCTCAGCCATGAGTTAGTCATGAGTTAACATGATCTTCTGAAAGATGTTGGTTGAAGGATAAATATTGCTCAAGACATGGGGGAGAATTCCACTGCTCTTCCTGAAACAGTGATTGGGAAAAGACAGACTGGGCTTCAATTTAACACCTCATCCATAAGATGGCATTTCCACTTACGCTAGGCAGTTACAAATTATTGGCTACTGTGTTTTGTCTACTTCTGGATCATATTGGCTCTGAGTTAAATAAGGCCTCTATTTTAAAATTCTCATCTTTGTTTTATAATTGATGGAAAAACAAATATGCAAGCACGTTCAAAAAATTAATCATATGTTTGAAAGGGGTCCTTATTTCTTAATTTTGGTATTGTTCCAAATGGCTTCCTCTTAGACTAGCAGTATTTTTCCATTTTCACTTACACAGAACTCTACTGTACATATATAATGCATATTCCTTTTAGAACACTGGCCTTCAACAATTTATATGCACCTTTGATATAATGAAATGTCCCAATGCAGTGCACAAGAACATTATAAAACAAAGTATGGACCGAGTAAGAAGACACTGGGTCAGGTGATAACAAAGTTGGCCAAAGAAGTAGATTTTAAGAAGTAGGAAAGTGAAGTAGGGAGATGGTTTTCCAGAACTTGTGATCTAGACAACTAAAAGCACAGCTACAAATTGTTTTCAAGATAAAACTGGGATGGACAAGAGGCTAGAATTAAATTAATGCAGATATTTCAGAGAAACTGGAGATGGTTACAGAATTGGGATGGGGTCAAAGCCACAAAGAGATCGAAAATAAGGGTGGACACTTTAAAACCAAGATGTTGCTTGACCTCACCCAATACACCTCTGGAGCTCATGCTCCAAGAACAAATTCTACATTCATATTAATTATGTACATTTCTTTACCAAACAACATGTTACCTAATACTTAGGATAACTATGTGAATGCTTTGAATGTAACATTTTCTAAAAGGTTTAAATTTTATATGAATTTTATGGCACAGTAAGAGGCCATTTGGCCCAACTGGTCTATACGGGTGTTTATGTTCCATGTGATCCTCTTGTCATTATCATCTCCCCTAACAGCATAACCCCAAATTTCTTTCTCCCACACACACCTATCTGGATTCCCTTCAAATGCCTCAACGTTATTCACCTGTTAGTCCATGTGGTGGTGAGATCCACATTCCCACAGCTTGCTGAGAACAGGCTTTTCTTCTGAATTCCTTATTAGGTTTAATAGTAACATATTTATGGTTTTTAGTTCAGCTTCCCACACAAGTGAGGACATCTTCTTGATATCTGACCAGCAAACAGCTTCAGAACTTTTATTCTGCTTCTCTCTTTGTAAGAATGCTAATTAATCAGCACCAGGAATCAGCTTGAATGACTGCCCCAACTACAGCATGATAAAGATTATTGTGACAAAGTTAAAATGTAAGCTTCCATTTTGAATGTGCCCACCTGGCAGAAAATCCAATTTTGTACTTTGATTAAACTTTTTAAACATTGCTTGCCTTATATCTACAAATTTCATAAAGGATGAGATTCAGTTCATAATTTAAGTTTGTCCTTTTATCTAAAGAACTGAAAAGTTACAGCAATTGGAAAAGATTCAACAGATTGAGACTGTTTTCTTTTGACTGAGCTGGCAGAAGTCGGTGAAATTCTGACTGGGTTGGACAGGGTAAATGTGCAAACTGTTTGTTTGTGAGAAAATCGAAACTGAAAGGCCAGAAATCCAGGATAATTATGAATAAATAGTGGAGAAAAAAATCACTTTATTCAGTAAGTATTTCAGAAATAAAATGGAGATCTTGTAGTGACCTGGATCATTACACCACTAGCCCCTTGTATATTGCCGTATATACTGGACTGGTGCTAACTTTGAGCCTGATACATAACAAGTTCACATAATTTTCCATTTAACATAGTTGTCCATTTTAAAAATCAAAACAGTTTGATTACGTGTGCCAAAGCCTAACTGTACAATGATGGATACAAAGCTCTGAAAGATCTGATTCAATCAAAAAAATCAAGTCTTTTCTGTGTCTTTCTGGTTCTCTACAGCTCCAATTCTAGCAGAATCATTTTCAGAATTCTGGTGACTTTGCATATTGCAACGATTCCCCAAAAATAATTAACCATATTTTAGCATTTCACATAATCATTCACAGAGGTCGAAGAAAACTCAAACAGTCTGTTACATTACTTATTCAGCTTTCTAAATTGTGATCATCATAAAATTACTCAGATGCACAGTGACCCATATCATAACTCTGACTGCAGAGCCGATTTGCTTCAGTGCCTTCTTTCACGTTCAGTGACATTATCACAACACCAACATTTCCCCTGAAGCTTACTCTTCCAGAACTCCTCAGGATAATTTCACTCCTCCAACTCTGACATCTTGTGCCTTGTTGATTTCTATTGGTCCACCAGTGGCAATTGGGCCTTCAGCTACCTGAGCCTTAAGGTCTGAAATCTCTGTATAAAAATCTCTACCTCTCTTTCCTCCTTTAAGGCATTCTTTTAAAAACATTTTCTTCGATTATTTGTACTCTCACTGGATTTGTGTTAAACTAGAACTGTACAGAAAGGAATGGTCCCTTCAGCCCATGATGTTGAGCCGAACATGATGTCAAATTAAGCTAATCTCTCCTGTCTGCCCTTGGTCCATATTCCTTCATTCCTTGCTTATTCATGTGCTTATCTAAAGGTTCCTTAAACCTTATATGATAGTGTCCCTGTGAACTGCATTGCATCATTTTTCTACATTCACAGTGGTGTATTATATTGCAAATTGATGTCACAATTTATTAATGGCTAATATGCCTGAAATAACTCCACAGATGCTCATATCCCATCATCTAGTCACCTTTTATTTACACGTGAAGAGATCTTGACACTGATCCAGTTCCCTCAGAGCTAACTCTCAGAGTGAATAGAACCTCTGACACTTCTGTCAGCCAGGGCTCCCTGATTGGACCAGATCAGGGAGCACATATTATATTAGATTCACCTGGCTGACCTCATTACAATCACTTTGTCCCTCCCACTCTGAGAGTCTAAGGACATAGGCCAGGTCCTTTATTTGTAGTACCTACTGGGGCGTTTTAGCACCAGTTTTAGGTTCCATCAACTCTGCATCTGAAATGGGCAGAATGTAAGGCACAGAAGCCCTCCTCTTGCATCTGGAGTGTCAAGAAAGAAATTCATTCTCCTTGTCAGGTGGCAAAGGCATTGAGGTGGTGACATCCACAATGTCCATCTCAGATTCCAAGGTATCTTCAACACTTAATGGAGAGGGAGAACCCATAAGTTTCAGAACAGTCTGAAAGGCTGTTGAGGAGCCAGGCACGTTTTGCTCCCACACCACTGGTGAGTTCAGAGCTTTCATTGTGGCTTGTTCAGGACCTCACACCTTCTCGAACATTCTATGTCCCTGGGCCTGATGTTGCAGTGATTGTGCCTCTTACCCATACAGGGTTTATCCGGGGGTTCTTATACCAAACTTCATCCCCTATAGTAAACTGACTCTTTAGTCTGGCAGAGTCTTGAGTCTGACATTGGCATTCCTGATCCATTTCACTCTTGGAAAGATCAGATTTAACCTGGTGCAGAATCTCCTCCCCATGAGCAATTCTGCTGGAGCTATCCCTGCAGTTGCATGAAGTGTGGTTAGATAATCAATGAGTGACCAGGACAGTCTGGTACCTAGTGAAACTTTTGGCTGCTTCTTTAAATCTGCCCTCAAAAGTTTAGACTGCTCTTTCCGTCAGGCTATCAGATGATGGGTGTCCTTAGATGACAAATGGTATTTGACTTTAAGAAATACTCAAACTCCCTGCTGGTAATTAATGGCCCATTATCTGTGACCAACACTTCCGGGAGTCTGTGTGTTGCAAAAGATGCACATGGGTTTTTTATCATCGTCCCCATGTTTGACGAATAAACTCTATGCAAATTCGGATACTTTGAGTGTACGTCCACAAAGACTAAGGTTGTTGAGCTCACAAAAGGATCTGCATAGTTGAAGTGTAGCCAAGTCTAGGGGAACAGTTGGCAATAATTGTTTTTCCTTGTTGGCACTCTAGGCACTGTCCACCAACGCAGCTATGTCTGCATCCAATCATGGCCACCGGACATAGCTTCTCGCTAATATCTTCGTTCTGGAAATCCCTGGATGATCCTGATGGAGTTCAGCCAGTATCTGGCAGCAACCTTTGCTCAGAGCAATCACACTTGATTCCCATAGTAATATGCCATCCTCTGCTGTGATCTGGTCTCAGTGGATCCAAAAAGATTTCAATTCTGGTTGTGATCTTTCTGTGTTCAAGGTCTGATATTGTCAGCTGTGGCTGGAAGTGTAAAACGATCATGGACTCTTCCAGGGGCGGTACCATAGGTGGTGTATCTGGCAGCAGGAGGTGGCTCAGTACATCTGCATTGGCTCCTTGGCCTTTCAGACAGTGTTCCAACTGTAATTATACACACTTAGTATTAAAGTGCTGAATTTGGCCTGAAGCTACGGGCAGCGCTGCCTGGTCCCCATTAAGTAGATCATGCAGAGGCTTGTGGTCCATTATTATTACAAACATACATCTGTAAAGGTATTGGTGAAACTTCCCAACTCCAAACATGACCGCCAAATGTTCCATCTCTAGGCAAATTTAAGCTGTGCATTAGCAAAAGTCCTGGATGCATATGCTATTGGGCATTCCTCACTATTGGGCTACCTATGAGCTAATACAGTGAGGCATGTCGATACCGGTTGGGATCATGGTGTGCCAACATGTTACATGATGATAGCTGTTTCTTCACTTGCCTGATAGCTCTGCCTTGGCTATGTGACCATTTCCAAAGGCTGACCCTTTTTTAACAGTAATGCAAAGGTGCCAGGATGGAGGTCAGGTTATGTATGAACTTTCCGTAATAGTTCATCAGCCCACAAAAGACTTAAGCTCTGATACAGATATGGGAGATGGGACAACTTGAATCGCCCTCACTTTATCTTTCAATGGGTGTAAACCAGTTTTGTTGACTCTCTAGCACAAGCAGGTACTTGGAGGGCCTGGAATTCACATTTTTCCCTTCCACAGCATATGTCTGCTTTGGAGAAACATCTAAGAATTATGTCCAAGTTCTCTAAGTACTCCTCATTGGTCTTCCCTGTTATTACCTTGTAAAATGTTCTCCATAGTCCACTGAAAAATTGCACAGACTGACAATATTCTAAATGGCAGGCTCATATGTTGCTACAAACCTTCTGGGTTTTAATTGTAGCATACTTCTGTGAATCCCCATCTTACTGCAGTGGCAGGTACACATTTTTCATGTTCAGTTTTGTGAAGGACAGCCCCACCCCCCAACTCTGTTAGCTTTGCATTAAAATCTGTATGCCATGGAATCAGTATTTATCCAGCTGCGAAAAGCCATTTACCATTTGTTTAAAATCCCCACAAAGGTGAACTGACCCATTGAGCTTCACAATCAGTATGAAAACATCCCATCACCAGGGTCACCCTTTATTTACATGTGCATGGTACTTGACAATGGTCTGGCTTCCTCAGAGCCAGCTCTCAGAGTGAACAGAACCTCTGACACTTCTCTTTTTATCTGTCAGCCAGGGCTCCCTGGTTTGACCACATTAACAGCCCCAATCAGGGAACTCATATTCTATATGGTCCAAGTGGCTGACCACATTACAATCACTACAATGTCTATCACACGGCCAGAGGTAAATCATACTAATAACAGAGGCCTAGCTATTGAACTATAGTTGATTTCAGGCACTGATCAGTGTGCAAATTGCATTTAACTGGACTAACGGTAAATACATCCACCAGCCTCATTCTTATAACAAGCCTGTCCCCTCAGGAATCAGCTGACAATATGGCTTGACAAGGATCACAGGTTAGGCACCTGTTGGCGTGTCAGTCCTGAGTGCTAAGGAAACCATGTTTGGCTAGAGTTCTTGAAGCTCCTTTCTTACACCGAGTCAGTACAACACAGAAAGATATAATTCAGCCCATCCAGTCAATGTGGATTCACAAAAGAGCAATCCAGTCAGTCCCATTGCTGTTTATCCCTGTAGCTCCATAAATTTAATTGTCCGATATAATTTTCTATTAAAGTACCTGAGTCTGTCTGTTTCCACCACTCTCGAAGGCAAAGTGTTCGAGGTTATTACCCATCCACCGCACTAAAAATATTCATCCTCACATTATTCCTGTATTTTTTTACCTCAACATTAAATCTGTGTGATCTGCTGGTCCTTGAACCATTGGATAATAGAATGAACTTTGTTTTTTCAACCTTAGCTAAACTCCATAAAATCTTTCCATCTTTTATCCAGGAAGAATAACTTAACTACTCTTGATCAACTTTGGAGCTAACATCCCTATTTCCTGGAGCCATTCTGTTAAATCTCTTGTGCACCAAGGATTTTCACATCCTTCCTAAAGTGCGGTCATGAGAACTGAACTTTACACCCTCATTGTGGCTTAACCAAAGCACACATACAAGAGCTGAAAATGTGTTGCTGGAAAAGCGCAGCAGGTCAGGCAGCATCCAAAGAGCAGGAGAATCGACGTTTCGGGCATGAGCCCTTCTTCAGGATTCTCCTGCTCTTTGGATGCTGCCTGACCTGCTGCGCTTTTCCAGCAACACATTTTCAGCACTGATCTCTAGCATCTGCAGTCCTCATTTTCTCCACACATACAGGGGATCTAATGATGGAGATGCTATAACATTACAGTTAAGTGTTTTTTATTCAATTGTGGGATGTGGGTGTTGCTGTCTGGGCCAGTAAATTGTTGCCTGTATTGAATCCAGAACTGGATTGCGTTTCCAATGCAATTCAGGTACAAGTGTTTGTCTCCTTAAGTTGGATGTTTTTAGATCAATTTAACCCACATATGGACGCAACAACTCTTGAAAAGTATCATAAAAAATATTTAGTATCTAAAAAAATGTATTCATAAACTGCAGTTCTGACTTTTTTATATATACGCTGTACCTATTTAAGTTTTCTTTTAAATCCTTGATTAAAAGTTCAAGAGATATCCTTCTCACTTTCTCAGCCTGTAAAGTGGAAACATGCCACTAGGTGGTCCCATTTCCAAACTGCACAGAGATCTCAGCTGCATTCTGATGTTGTTTTACAACTGAATCATCCATCTGAGCTCTTTCTTCACTAGAGAGCAGCAGAGACTGCATTAACTTTTAGTAAGAATTGATGTTCACTGGAGCTACAAAAAAACAGCTTTAAAATGCCATTAAAAATACATGCAAAACAAGCGCAGTGCCAATAATACGCTGGTAAACATCCCTTGATCTACAGAAAGCCACAGACTCAACTTTTCCAGTTCTTGCTGTTCCCTCATAACTGACATGTCATTTCACACAAATAGCCTGAACAATTACAAAAAAAAACAAGTGACAACAATTTGTTCCTTCCTGACACATAAAATTCATTTTAATTCCTCTAGCTGTTCTCTTGAGTAATCTCAATTTGAATTGCTCCATTGGCAGTTGAACGTTTAGCTGCCTGGACCCCAAGCTATGGAACTCCCTGTCCAAGTCTTTCCACCTGTCTATTTCTCTCACCTCATTTAAGGTTGTCCTTAAATACCTTTTCTTTTACTCCTCCTCACGGTCATCCGCCCTCATATCACCTTCCGTGCCTTGGCATCAATATATGTTTAAAAACACGGTGGCACAGTGGTTCGCACTGCTGCCTCACAGCGCCTGAGACCCGGGTTCAATTCCCGACTCAGGCGACTGACTGTGTGGAGTTTGCACGTTCTCCCCGTGTCTGCGTGGGTTTCCTCTGGGCGCTCCGGTTTCCTCCCACAGTCCAAAGATGTGCGGGTCAGGTGAATTGGCCATGCTAAATTGTCCGTAGTGTTAGGTAAGGGGTAAATGTAGGGGTATGGGTGGGTTGCGCTTCGGCGGGTCGGTGTGGACTTGTTGGGCCGAAGGGCCTGTTTCCACACTGTAAATAATCTAATCTAATCTAAACATTCCCAAGAGATTGGGTCAACTGGGCCTGTATTCACTAGAGTTTCAAAGAATGAGAAGGGACATCATTAAAATGTATAAAGCGCTGTCTAGGGCTGGGTAGACTTGATGCTGGGATAACATTCCCCCTGAGCCTGTGGGGTTTAGACTAAGAGATCATTGTCTCAAGATACAAGGGAGGCCATTTTGGACAGAGATTAGGAAAAATTTCTTCACTCAGAGGGTGGTGAACCCATGGAATTCTTCACCACAGAAGACTGTGAAGGCAAACTCAATTAATATATTTAAGGAAGAGATTAATAGATTTCTAGAAATTACTACTTTAGTTTGGGAAACTTGATCAACATGGACTAGTTGGACCGAAGGGTCTGTTTCCATGGTGTATGACATTTTGGCTCTGAGAGCGTTGAGAGATATGGGGAAAAAACAGGAACATGGCCTTGAAACACAGGATCAGCCATTATCAGGTTGAATTTTGGAGCTGGCTCAATGGATTGAATGGTCTAATCCTGCTCCTATTTTTGACATATATACATTGTTAGGTTTCTCAAGGCACATTTTCCAAATGCACAGATGAAGGTGCAAAAGAAGATTTACAAGAATGAAGGCAGAACTGAGAGATTATAACTATCAGGAAATAACAAAAAGGCTGGGACTTGTTTCTCTAGAAAGAAGGATGCCAAAGAAGTGTTCTGATGCAAGTCTTTAAGAATATTGAATGGTTCGATTCAATAGGTAGGCATGGGAGAAGATGCTTCTCCCTGTGGGGGAAATTCAAGGAGCATTCATATAGAAGCTTGACGAGGGGATGAAAGGAATTGAATGATACATTGACAGACTGAGATGAAATAAGTGGGGAGGAAGTTCCTGGGGAGCATAAACATCAGAATTGAGTCATTAGGTCAAATGGCCTGTTTCTGTGTTGTACCTTCCCTGTGATTCCATGCAAATTTGTAATTTCATGTGAAAAGTATGCAGTTAAATTGTCAGACATTATCATATAAAGCAAGAATGATTATTATTAGAAAGCTTGTAAATTTCCATCTGGAACTTTAACACATGGATATAAATATGAAATGGAATATCAACTGATGCAAAGTTCTATTATGCATCCTAGGTAACAGTCGTGGATAAATAAGTGTTTCCTGTTCTTGTACTACTTGGTACACAGCTTTTCAATAACAGGATGAACAGCAGAATATTTATTGAGAGACTCCAGTACAATGAATCTTCTTCTTTCCATACTTTGGATTTTGCAGTACTCATGCTACACTCATATTCATCATTAACCAAAGGACAACCTCCCTACCCCTGAAACCAGGTTGTCTCTTCCTCCTTCAGTTCTCACATTACTCTTGCCTTGGGGGATGGATGTCAGATACTGCAGGTACATTCCGGCTTTACCAAATTCGCCTCCAGACTGACGACAAGGCAATTGTGAAAGCCTTCTCCCACCTTTGTCTAATATAATCATAAAATCTTTCAATTCTTTCACCCTCATGTGTTTACCTGGCTTTTCAAATGTCAAGCCAAGGCTGTGTCTGCTCTTGTAGGTGGACTTAAACATCCCTCACCACTATTTGAAGAGAAGGAGAAGTCTTCCTGGTATCCTGGCCATTATTTGTCCTTCAACCAACATCACTAAAAAATGATTATCTCTTCCTTATGACATTACTAAGTTTGAGAACTTGCTGCAAGAGCAAATTAACTGTTGCATTTTTTTTCTTCACTCATGGGACATGGGCATCACTGGCTAGCCAGCATTTATTACATATCACTAGTTACCCTTGAGAAGGTTGTGGTAAGACTCCTTCTTGAACTGCTGCAGTCTAAGTGCTATCAGTGGATTTCTTACATTACAACATGGACTGCATTTCAAAAGTACTTGATTCGCTTTTGACATCCTGAGGTCATGAAAGATGTTATATACAGAGGAACCTCGTTTATCTGGTATTTGATTATCCGAATTTAGGATTATCCGAACAAGGTCGCGAGGTCCCGACGGTTGGCTAAACTGTGTTTATTGGCATTCAATTATCCAAACAAAATACTCCCCACCCGTGACATTCAGATAATCGAGGTTCCTTTGTAATTGCAAGTCTTTCTTTGTACAGATAGAACTGTAAATCTGTAACTCTCTTCCAAGTGGCTCAAAACTCTGAATGCAATTGACAACAATAAAGCCAGATTTTGTTGAGAGCATTAAAGGTTTACAGAACCATCTAGTGAGAAGCTGGAATTAGGATACAAATTATCAATTGTCCAACTAAAGGGTGGAACAGGCCTAAAGGGCAGAATGGCCCCCTGCTATTCCTATGATCCTCCGGTCTTCTAAAACAGCCCAACTAGGAAATGACAACTGTAACATTGGTTTTCAAAGAAGCCAGGTTCTGAAATTACATGCAACACTTTAATGTATAAATACATTTCAATAACTGTCTATATTTATATAGAACACCTTCAACATCATCAAACTAAACTTGACATAAAACCACATAAGGAGACAGTAGGATAGATGATCAACAACATGGTAAGAAAGTGAAGCTTTAATGTGCGATATAAAGGAGGAAAATGAGGTCGAGATGCTGAGGTGTTTAGGAAGGCAACCCCAGAGCTTTGGGCTTTGACTTCTGAGGGCACAATCATTTGTGGAAATGTTGAGCATTGACGAAAATGAAAAATGGACTTGCGTTTACATACCACATGTTTCATGAACTCAGGTCAACTGAAGTGTTTTACTGCAAATTAGTTTGTTTAAATTTTTCTGTCATACTGTTGTATCAGAGAGCCAGTTAGCTCTGTTGCTTTTACAGGAGGCCACACATTTTTTTATTTTGTGGCACCAGATGCAGCAATCCTGGGCAAGCTTCTCCCAGAACTCTGGGTCGATACCAAACTTTCCAAGTGAATCTTTCAGAGTGTCATTGTAGCATGTCAATCTCCACAGAGAGTCTAAGGTCTGATCATTCTCTGGCTAAAGACGTTTCTCCAGAATTCATTATTGGTTGGTTAGCTTATATTTATGGCTCCCAATTTCACTGCCATTATTAGAAATATTAGAAGCCATTTGCTTCAAACTGTTACATGTAGTATCCAGATCATTTTGCCTATATTGTTGCTGATCCTAACTTAAACTAAGCACTTATTCACTTGACAGAAAAAGCTCAGGATGTTTATGGTCTGCCCAAAATATTCTGGCTTAAGATATTTTCCTATAGGAATAAAAGGAGCATGAGGATCAGAGTGTAGTCATCACTGGGAACAAGGATAGGAATAGTGCCTCATTTTTTCCCTAGTCGCAAATTGTTCAGGGGCCTATCAATGTCTTTTTGTCAGAAATAGGGCTGTAATTGTAAGGGAAAGATTTAAGCTTCATTTCATGCACAACTCAGAACACAAAAGCCTGCTGTTTGGATTTGCGTCGTCTAACTTTTGCAATAAAAAAAGTGTCCTGAAGAAATGATTATTCCATTCCAAAATGTAACACAAACGGAACAAATAACAGTTATACACACCTTGAAAATGGTAGTGTGTCCCAAACTTTGGAGAAACATTATCCAACAGAACTTGACAGTAGGCACGTAAGGAAATGTATTATGACATGCAGAGACAGGTTGTAAGGAGCTTCTTAAAGGAGATGAGAAAGAGGCAGAGATATTTTGAGAAAATTCTAGAGGTTAGGCCTAGGAGGCTTGACATAGTTCCTAAATAGTGAAGCACGTTTAAACCTCTGGGTGCATAGCATGCCAGATTCAGATGAACACAAAAGAGGGATGTGGAGCTGGAGGAGATTTCAGATAGTGAGGATAGAGGGACACGGAGGGATTTGAAAATAAATTCTAAAATCAAATACAGTACAAATATTCTAGTAACCATCTCCTATTGCCACAAATTCAGTCATGATGATTAATAAAGCACCAGGGACCCGGGTTTGATTCCACCCTTGGGTGACTGTGTCAAGTTTACACATTCTCCTTGTATCTGTGTGGGTTTACTTTGGGTGCTCTGGTTTCTTCCCACAATCCAAAGCTGCGCAAGTTAGGTGGATTGGCCATGCTAAATTGTCCATTGTGTCCAGGGAAGTGTAGGTTAGATGGATCATTCATGGGAAATGGAAGGGACGATGGGGTGGTCTTTGAGGGTCAGTGTGGACTTGTTGGGATGAATGTCCTGCAAGGATTCTATGATAAGCTAAGGTAGTAATAGATTGCACTTGAACTTTATTTATGTATTCATGGGATGTGAGCATCACCGGCTAGGCATGCATTTATTGACAGAGAAAAACATGTAAGGATTTGTATTGCGTAAATAGCAGTCAAAAGCCTAAGAAATTGCATGTAAGGACTAAGTTTGAATCACTGAATCATTTTTTGCTGTTTTCTGACCAAACATTTTGTGAGTAAAATGTAAGGTTAATGTTGGTATGTACGCTAATAATTTTTTAAAAATGAATATGTTTATTTCTACTTCAGAAAAGTGCATTAGTGAAATATAAAATGAGTTTAAGGAAATAATATACATTGATTATTAATTGTGTTTGATTATATGATAAATGTGGCTATCTGGTTATTCGTTTCAATCTTCATAAATAGATGGAGATTGAAACTCTGGGTGTTTGGTTTGGATGTGTATACTTGTAATGTGTAATTCTATAAACACATTTAAAAGAGCATAAAGATTGAATGGATTGATTCTATTTTTTACCAACCAGCTTTCTAGAATTTCAGAAATAATGTTTTTGTGTCTTCTTTTCATTATTCTGAGGAGCAAATTTTAAGGACTGTTCTAAAAAGCTAAAAGGTGCTGAAACATTTGTGCAGTTTCCACCAGTAATACTTTAGACATAGAGTTAGATCATAACTGAGTCTCCAGATATCAGAATAACTGAAGGGTTAAAATATCTATCATTTTCAGAGCACATCACTGGTGGATCATTCCAAAGTTAATCACATTCACAAGTGTTCTGAAAATCAGCAAAGTACTTGGATTCCATGTTTCGAACCTTGAATACCTCTGACACTTGGATGGAGGGGTAAACTTGAATAAATTAAGATGGTCAATGTCAATAGATATTGATATTCCACAATTATGTTTTTGGGGCTCAGAGTTCCAAGTGGTCTGCAAGCTGCGGGCTCTTAGGCAGCTATGGCTGCCACAAAACTCTGTCCCCTCCATATTAGAGGTCATCTCACCAGTCATCCACTTCCCTCTCGCAGTTCTCACCAAGGGCTTGTGACAATTCTCAAGCCTTCAAATTGGTTCATAGTGAAAAAAGTTTGGAAAGCACTTATAGAGATCTAATGATCTGAAGACTTGAGTTTAAATCCCACCACAACAGCTGAGGAAGTTAAAAAATGGAAATCCACTGTCTTTATCTGGTGTGGCCTGTATGATTCCAAATGCACAGCAATGTGATTGACTGTTATCTGTCCTCTAAAGTGCACTAACAAACATTCAGTGATCAAGGATGGACAATACATGTTGGCCTGACCAGCAACCCTCACATTCTGCAAATGAGTAAAAAAATTCTCTTGATTTTCCTTCCAGTGAAATCAGTGAGTGATTTTCAATCTGTGACTGCATTGAAATGGTATGTGCCACACTACCTCCCAGAGTTAAAGTTACCTCACTATAGTACACTCTATGAGGTCACACAGTGGTCATTATGGTGGCCAACACTACATCCAAGCGTGTTGTTAGAATTCAGGCAGATTGTCAAGCGGATAAAGAAATATCAAAATTATGCTACAGATAAAACATTTCTGATGTTCTATGGTAACACAGTATATTGAAGGCCCTTTGGTTATCACTGTAGCCTAAAGTGCCACATCGTTCTGTTGCACATCAAAAAGTTGCCCTGTACAACAATAACATTTATGTAGCCAAATTCTAATTTGTTAATGATAAACGGGAAGTGTTAAACTCAGCAGGTCTGGCAGCATCTGTTAATATAGAAACAAAGAGTCACTGGACTCGAAACATTAACTGTTTTCTCTCCATAAATGCTGCCAGACCTGCTGTGTTTCTCCAACACTTTGTTTGTATTTCAGATCTCTCGCTGCTGCAACATTTTGCGCGCATTTCTTTAATTGATTTGTTTGGCATAAAATATCAGATTATCTATCAAAATGTTGCCTAATGGACCTTAAGTGCTGTGAACACTTCTTAAGAGAACAGAAAACAAAAATGAAAAAGCAGTACAGCACAGAAACAGGCCCTTTGGCCCATCAAGACTGTACTGCCACGAGGCCTTATCCCTATCCCTCTATTCCCTGCCTATTCATATACCTGTCAAGATGCTTCTTAAACATTGCTATTTTATCTGCCTCCACCATCTCCTCAAGCAGCACAGTCCAGGCACTTACCACCCCTCTGTAAAAATAACGTGCCTCTCCATTCCCTTTAAACTTACCCCTGTTTACCATAAAGCCACACCACCTCATAATTAACATTTGTATTCTGAGAAAAAGACTCCAAATATTCATTCTAGCTAAGCCTTTCATAATTTTGTAAACTTTTATCAGGTCACCCCTCATCCTTCAATGTTCTAGTGAAAACAAAGCAAGTTTGTCCAATTTCTTCTCATAGTTAATACTCTCAAAACCAGGCAACATCCTGGTAAACTGTTTCTGTACTCTGTCCAAAGCCTCCACGTAAGGCCGGTACAGTGGTTCAGTGTTTAGCACTGCTGCTTCATGGCACCAGGGACCTGGGTTCAATTCCAGCCTTGGGCGACTGTCTGTGTGGAGTTTGCATATTCTCCCCGTGTCTGCATGGGTTTCCTCCAAGTGCTACGGTTTCCTACCCCAATCCAAAGATGTGCAGTTTAGGTGAATTGTCCATAGTGTTCAGGGATGTATAGGGTAGGTGCATTAGTCAGGGGTAAATATAAGGTAGGGGAATGGACCTGGGTGGATTACATTTCAGAGGGTTGGTGTGAACATGTTGGGCCAAAGGGCCTGTTTTCACACTGTAGGGATTGTGATCCTTCGGTTGTGTGGTGACCAGAACTGTACACAATATTCCAAATGTAGCCTAACTGAAGTCCTATAAAGCTACAACATGACTTGCCAATATTTACACTCTACACCCAGACCAATGAAGACAAGTGTGTCATATGCCTTCTTGACCACCTTATCCACGTGTTCCTACTCTCAGAAAAGTGTATGCCTAGATCCCTCCATATGCTGACGCTACTAAGGGTTCTGCTATTTACTATATACTTTCTTCCTTCATTAAATCTTCCAAAATGCATCATCTCACATTTGTCTGGTTTAAACTCCATCTGCCATTTCTCTGTCCAAGTCTCCAGTTTAGCTATGTTGAGAGTGTGCTACTGGAAAAGCACAGCAGGTCAGGCAGCATCTGAGGAGCAGGAAAATTGACGTTTCAGGCCAGAGCCCTTCATCAACTCTGATCTCTGGCATCTGCAGACCTCATTGTCTCCTCCAACCTATCTATGTTATGCTGTATCCTCTAGCAATCTTGTTTACTGTCTGCAGCTCCCCCAATCTTTGTGTCATCTGCAAATGTACACATTAGGCCATCTACATCCTCCACCAAATCATTCATATATCTTGCAAACAACAGGGTTCTCAGAAAAGAGAAAATGCTGGAAAATCTCAGCAAGTCCGGCAGCATTTGTAAGGAGAGAAAAGAGCTGACGTTTCGAGTCTAACTGACCCTTTGTCAAAACTGGTTTCAGATTCTAGCATCCACTGTGATTTGCTTTTAACAGGGTTCCCAGCACTGATACCTGTGGAACACCACTAGTCACAGATCTCCAGTCAGAAAAACATCCTTTCACTGCTCTTCTCTGTCTTCTATGACTAGGCCAGTTCTGTATTCATCTGAGCAGTTCACCTTGGATCCTACATGACATCACCTTTTGTATCAAGCAGGTATGAGAGACCTTGTCAAAGGCCATTCGAAAGTCCATATTGACACCTGCACTCATCAATCATCTTTATCATTTCCTGAAAAAAATTCAATCAAATTTGAGAGGCACTACCTTCCCCACACATAGCCAAAACCCCTATCCCTAAGACGTCCATGCTTTTCCAAATTTGAGTAAATATATCTGTAAGAATATTCTCCAATAATTTCCCTACCACTGACATAAGACTCACCAGCCTGTAATTTCCCAGATTATCCCTGATGCCCTTCTTAAACAAACAAACAGCATTAGCTGTTCTCTCATCTCTTGGGACCTCTCCTGTGACTAAAAAGGATACAAAGATTTTGTACAAGGCCCCAGCTATTTCCTCACCTGCCTCCCTCTGAATTCTGGGATAGATCCCATTAGGCCCTGGGGACTTAATTTTTTTTTAAAAAAAACCCACCACCTCCTGACATGCCCACAAAATATCAGCATACCCCTTTCAAGACTCACCATCCACCACATTCTTTTCCTTTGTGAGTACTGATGCAAAGTATTCACTTACTTCCTCTGGCTCCATGCATAAATTCCTTCCCTTGACCTTATGTGGATTTACCCTTTTCCCAACCACACTCTTGCTCCTTACATATGTATAAAAAGCCTGAGGATTTTCCTTAATCCTGTTTGTCAAAGACTTTTCATTTCAAGACTAGACGCACTAGAGAAGGTGCAAAATTATTTTTTAGTTTGAAACTTGAACTGCAAGGTAATACCTAAAACTAGTTAGACCACACATGGAATACTGTGAACATTGTTCTTCCCCTTATCTAACAAATGATACACTGGAACTGGAGGTAGTCCAGAAAAGGTTTTTAAGTTGATCTTTGGTATGGAGGGATTTTCTTACGAGAAGTTGAGGAGCTCGGGTTTGTACTCACTGGAGCTTTGAAGAATGAGAGGTAACCTTATTGAAACATGTATGATTCATACATACGTACAAGGGTGCTTGACAGGGTCAGTGCACAGAAACTATTTTCTCCTCTGGTGGAGTCGAGGATTAGAGACTGCACTTCAAAGTAAGGGGTCACCCAGTTAGGACAGAGATTAAGTGCAATTTATTCTCTAGACAATTGTGAATTTGTGGAAATTCTTACATTGATAAGTTGGGTCGTTAAATATTTTCAAGGCTGTGATAGGCAGATTTTTACTTCGTAAAGGGAATCAAAGGTTGTGGGAAAAAGGCAGGAAAGTGGAGTCGAACATCAGCAAATTAGCAACCAACTCACAGAATGACAGGACAGATTTGATAGGCTTTCTGCACCAACATCTTACAGTCTTATCTATCAGAAATATGTCAACAGACTGGGGCACTTTTTGCTTTCATAGTTGGAGATGGAATATCTCAACAGGTGAGATCAGAATGAATATATGACAGCCACCAATAAAATAGGGAAGAACCACTTCACTGACAGAGTGGTTAAAATTTGGAATGTGCTACCGCAGGGAGTGATTGAGGTGAACAGTATTGATATATGCAAGAGGAAGTTTGATAAACTCAAGAGGGAGAAAGGTATAGATGGGGTTAGACACAGAGAGAGATGGGAAGAGCCCACGTGGAAAACAAAATTGACACAACCAGCTGAGAAATGGTCTGCTGTAAACAGTCTGTAGTATTTCAGAATTAAAAGAAATGCAAACGGATGACTTTGCAGCCGATGTTTATAAAACGAGGAGGAAAGAGAAATCTAACCAAATGGTGCACATAGAAAGAAAGTCAGAAATGGAAACAGCAGACCAGGAAAGGCGACCACTGTCAATGGCTCACCACGAATGTACCACAAACATGAAAGCAGAGCAGTGCAGTGGGAAATAGAGCTGAAAATGTGTTGCTGGTAAAGTGCAGCAGGTCAGGCAGCATCCAAAGAGCAGGAGAATCGACGTTTCGGGCATGAGCCCTTCTTCAGGAAATAGAGTCAACTTCTATCAAAATTAAACTGCTTTTGAATAAAACTGGGAATTTATACACCAGGATTGTCCCAATGTTTTTCATGGAGAGTGTCGGATTGTATTTCAAATGATCTCTTACTTGGATGGCCATGTAAGGCATTTTCATAAAAGTAAGACTTGGTTTGGCAAGAATTTTAGTAAATTAATAATGGTCAAAACTGGCCTTTGAAAAGTTCTGAGCTGTCAAGCTGACTAATAAATCTTTTTTTTGCCTTTTGGTTGAGAACAGAAGAGATACAAGGAGACAGACTATGTCCCAAATCCTCATCACCTGAAGAGGATATGGGAATAGGATTTAATTAACATTGATCTTGGTTCGCTGCTGGTGGTGCACACTCTGAGTTAGCTTCCATGGACTTCAATTGGGAGTGAGGTCCAGAAGCAGGTTGCTTGTCATAGAGCTGAAAATGTGTTGCTGGAAAAGCGCAGCAGGTCAGGCAGCATCCAAGGAACAGGAGATTCGACGTTTCGGGCATAAGCCCTTCATCAGGAATGAAGTCATAGAGTCATAGAGACGTACAGCACGGAAACTGACTCTTCAGTTCAACTCATCCATGCTGACCAAATATCTCAACCAAATCTAGTCCCACCTGTCAGCACCCAGCCCTATCCCTCCAAACCCTTCCTTCTCATATACCCATCCAGATGCCTTTTAAATGTTGCAATTGTATCAGTCTCCACCACTTCCTCTGACCAGCTCATTCCATACACATACCACCCTCTGCATGAAAAGGTTGCCCCTTAGGTCTCTTTTAGATCTTTCCCTCTCACACTAAACCTATGCCCTCGAATTCTGGACTCCCCCACAACAGGGAAAAGACTATGTCTATTTATCCTATCTATGCCCCTCATGATTTTATAAACCTCTATAAGGTCACCCCTCGCCTCCAACGCTCCAGGGAAAACAGCCCCAGCCTATTCAGCCTCTTCCCATAGCTCAAATCCTCCAACCCTGGCAACATCCTTGCAAATCTTCTCTGAACCCTTTCAAGTTTCACAACAGCCTTCCAATAGGAAGGAGACCAGAATTGCACACAATATTCCAACAGCGGCCCTAACCAATGTCCTGTACAGTCGCAACATGACCTCCTAACTCCTGTACTCAATACTCTGATCAATAAAGGAAAGCATACCAAATGCCTTCTTCACTATCCTATCTAACTGCGACTCTACTTTCAAGGAACTATTAACCTACACTCCAAGGTCTCTTTGTACAGCAACGCTCTGAAGGACCTTACCATTTAATGGATAAGTCCTGCTAAGATTTGCTTTTCCAAAATGAAGCATCTCACATTTATCTAAATTAAACTCCATCTCCACTCCTCAGCCCATTGGCCCATCTGATCAAGGTCCCGTTGTAATCTGAGGTAACCTTCTTCGCTGTCCATCACACCTCCAACTTTGGTGTCATCTGCAAACTTACTAACTAAGCCGTTTATCCTCGCATTCAAGTAATTTATATAAATTATGCAAAGTAGTGGACCCAGCCCTGATCCTTGTGGCACTCCACTGGTCACAGGCCTCCAGTCTGAAAAACAACCCTCCGCCACTACGCTCTGTCTTCTACCTTTGAGCCAGTTCTATATCCAAATGGCTAGTTCTCTCTGTATTCTATAAGATCTAACCTTACTAACCAGACTCCCATGGGGAATCTTGTCAAATGCCTTACTGAAGTCTATAAAGATCACATCTACCTCTCTGCCCTCATCAATCCTCTTTGTTACTTATTCAAAAACTCATGATTTCCCATGCACAAAGCCATGTTAACTATCCCTAATCAGTCCTTGCCTTTCCAAACACATGTACATCTTTCCCTCAGGTTTCCCTCAAACAATTTGCCCACCACTGATGTCAAGCTTGCCAGTCTATAGTTCTCTGGCTTGTCCTTACCATCTTTCTTAAATAGTGGCACCACATTAGCCAACCTCCAGTCTTCTGGTATCTCACCTGTGACTATCAATGATACAAATATCTCAGCAAGCGGTCCAGCAATCACTTCCCTAACTTCCCACAGAGTTCTAGGGTACACCTGATCAGGTCCTGGGGATTTATCCACCTTTATGCATTTCAAGACATCCAGCACTTTCTCTTCTGTAATATGAACATTTTTCAAGAAGTCACCATCTATTTTCCTACAGTCTATATCTTCCACACCTTTTTCCACAGTAAATACTGATGCAAAATACTCATTTAGTATCTCCCCCATTTCCAGTGGCTCCACACAAAGGCCACCTTGCTAATCTTTTAAAGGGCTCTATTCTCTCCCTAGTTACCCTTTTGTCCTTAATGTATTTGTAGAAACCCTTTGGATTCTCCTTAGCTCTATTTACCCAAACTATCTCATGTTCCCTTTTTGCCTTCTGGATTTCCCTCTTAAGCGTACTCCTACTGCCTTTATACCCTTCTCAGGATTCACTCAAGCTCTCCTGTCTATAGCTGACAAATGCTTCCTTCTTTTTCTTAACCAACCCCTCAATTTCTCTGATCATCCAGCATTTCCTACAGCTACCAGCCTTTCTTTTCACCCTAACAGGAATATACTGTCTCTGAATTCTGGTTATCTCCTTGCTAAAAGCTTCCCATTATCCAGCCATCCCATGTCTGCCTCCAATCAACTTTTGCAAGTTCTTGCCTAACACCATCAACTTCCTCCAACTTCAACTTTTAGATCCGATCTATCCTTTTCTTTCACTATTTTAAAACTATTAGAATTATGGTTGTTGGCCCAAAGTGCTCCCCCAGTGACACCTCAGTCACCTGCCCTGCCTTATTTCCCAAGAATAGGTCACGTTTTGCACCTTCTATAGTAGGTACATCCACATACTGAATCAGAAAATTTTCTTGTACACTTAACAAATTCCTCTCCATTTAAACCCTTAACACTATGGCAGTCTATGTTTGGAAAGTTAAAATCTCCTACCATAACCACCCTATTATTCTTAGAGAAAATTGAGATCTCCTTACAAATTTGTTTCTCAATTTCCCACTGACTATTAGTGGGTCTATAATACAATCCCAATAAGGTGATTATCTCTTTCTTCTTCTGGATATTCTTTCTCTCCAAGTCCGATGAATAGGTTTTTGGGGAGAGAGCAGATGTAGGTGCCTACACACACACATACATACATACACATACACACACCCTGGCCCCAGCGGGCACAATCTCAGAGTGGAGGTTCACCTATTTAAGACAGCAATACAATCATAGGATCACTACAGTGTGGAGGCAGGCCATTCAGCCCATTCGATGCACACTGACCCTCTGAAGAGCATCCTATCCAAACCCATCTCCTACCCTACATTTCCCATGACGAATTCATCCACCCTGCACCTCCCTCAACACTATGGGGCAATTTCCCATGTCCAATCCACTCAATCTGCACACCTTTGGTCAGCAGAAAGAAATCCAGGCAGACATGGGGAGATAGTGCAAACTCCACACAGACAGTTGCCCGAGGGTGGAATCAAACCCGGGTCCCTGGCGTTGTGAAGCAACAGTGCTGACTACTGAGCCATGGTGCCGCCCCAAGATGAGGAGGAATTTCTTCTCCTACAGAGTGGTGAATCTGTGGAATTATTTATCAAAGAGGGTTGATAAGCTTTTCAAGGCTAAGATACAAAGAGTTCTCATCATTAAGATAATTAAGAGTTATGAGGATAAAGCAGAAGAGTGGAATTGAGGATTATCAGATCAGCCATGATCTCACTGAACGACCGCATGGGTTGAATGGTCTACTTTTGCTTCTATGCCTAAAGGTCTTAAGGTGCAATCACTTTGGGAAATGTGGCAGCCAATCACACACAACAGATTGCTGTTTGTGGGAGCTTGCTGTGTGCTTATTGGCTGTCACTGTCCCGTATTACATCAGAGAACAAACTGCAAAAATACTTCATTGGTGGTAAGACACATTAGGATATGGAAGGAACTATTCAAATGCAAATTCTTTCTTTAATCTACAGTACTGTTTGGCAATATCTTTCCCCCAATTGTCAACTTGTTCACTCTTCATCTAAAATCAGCTCAATTCCAATTACTGTAGCAGAAACTTCCCTTTTAAGAATTCAAAGAGTTTTATAAATTCAGCAAGAATGGATTCATGTCAAAGCTTTATTAATACATCTTATTAGGCTGATATTGAGATTTAGAAATGAGATTAGTACAGTGCTAATAGTCGCACTACCATTATATACACTAGTAGGGTGGGGATGGAGAACTGACTGATACATTACACTGCATTTAATTCCTTGGCCCTCATCAGAACTGAAAATGCACTTCAGCAATATTACAGTATCTGAATTTGACGGAAGTAATGATTTATGAAAAAATCAGAGTTAAATTTAAATGTTTGATTGCGCTGCTGAAAAAAGCATAGACTAAACCCCAGAAGTTAATAACAGCAAATGATAACTGACAGATGTGTTACAAGCAGCTAGATTTTAACATTTGCTTTTGTAACTCAGCTTGTTAATGACACATCAGCGCCTGTAACCTTTGTGAATATATTTATTGACAAAGTGCAGTGCACTTACTTTTCATGTACCTTCATGTTGCAAACTGTCATCATGTTTTATGTCACAATGAAGAAGATTAGAAAGGAAATGCAATAATATGTTCTAAATGATGCCCAACTTGTCACAATCACTACTGCACTGTGCCATGCTGCTTCTCTAAATTGTTCTGGACATGAATCAGTTTGATAAATGAAGGGTTTTGATAGAATAAATAAGGAGAAACTGTTACCACTGGCAGGAGAATCGGTAACTGGTGAACACAAATTAAAGATGATTGCCAGAAGAACCAGGGGGAAGATTGGGTGATTTATTTTTTGGCACATTATGAATTTTTGGCTTTAAGATCAATGTGGGAGGAATGTGCTTCAATTCATGGAGCACTGGCAACAGTCCTGGGCAGAAGGGAGCCCAGAATGGGCCAGGCTTCACTTGGACTGTGCTGGGACTAGTGTCCTTGCGACTAATAACTAGGGCTGTAATGAGAACTTTAAACTGATTAGAGGGAAGGACAATTCTGAAGAGGGGATACATACGCTACAAAGCAAACAGGGCCAGAAGCCCTGGGGTCATGTCCCAATGCTCTACAATATGACTGTACACATTGATTAAAATAGTTTTTTATAGCAGCATTGCAAGGCAACCATTTCAATAATGATACCCAGACTGAGACAGGAAGGAACAGCGTGTACAAGCATAAATAAAAAATAGGATGAAAGGGGAAAAATGGCTAAAATGCAAAATTAATAGTTCTTAAATGCACATTGGATTCAGAAGAAAATAAATGTTAATGGCACAAATATAATTTAATATGTGTATAATCTTATGGAGAAATGGATACAAAGTGATCAAAGCTGGAATCTAAATATTCAGGGTGAATCCTTTCAAAAGGACAGGCAGGATGAAAAGGGTGGTGGAGAAGATTTGTCAGCATGAGGTAAAACAGCAAAACTTTTTCTGTAATGCAGACTACTCTGACTCCAAGTAATATTCAGCTCTTCTGTTCCTCCTGCCAAAGTGCATGACCTAAACTTTTAGATGCAACCAATGTGATCAGGTAGGTGTAAAATCCATCTCATTTAGATTAGGTAGATTCGGGTGGATAGGCAACTAATATTGCCCATTCTGATTCCAGCTGCATGCTTGCAGATTGTAATAATGTCATTTCAAGGTACTTATAACCTCAGAGTTCTGGTTACATTCTGGCAAATCATTATCCACCCACTGCAGTGTCTCTATATTGATTTTCACATTACATTGAATACAACTATACTATATTCCAAGCGTTCATCCAAGGTTCTGCACAAGTTTAGCATAACTCCTCTACCTCTCAATTCTATTCTTTTAGAAATAAATCCTAGTGCTTGTTTCTTTTTTCTGATAGTCTTATTAACCCGTTTCACTCCTTTTCATGATTTTGTGAATTTGTACCCCCAATCCCCGTGGGTCTTCAATTCCATTTCAAATCCTCTATTTTCCAAATATCGTGAGATCTTAGATTTTGTTACCAAGGTATAATAATACCTCACACATAGCAAAATTGAAATGAATTTGCCAATTATTATCACATTCTACAGAGTTACTCATGTCCTCCAGAAATTTACTACAGTCCTCCGTAGAATTGTTATCCTCACAAGTTTTGTATTTAGAAATACAAAATTAGAAATTCAGTCATGCATTATTTCATTAGAGTCCTCTGATGCAAGGATGGACCCTATCTTCTCCACCATAATCTGACTTCTTAACCTATATTCTTTGGTCTTCTTTACCCTGACATTTAACAATAAGTTCAGGAGCTCATGAATTTCTCTGTCAGCTAGACTGGGACTGGTCATTCAGCTGCATCTGCCTCTTCTGTCCTCTTCTCTTTCCACTGAAACATAAAGAAACCTTCAGGGCAGATGGTCACAGAAGTACATTTAATGGGTCATCTTAAAAACAAAGCCCACAGAGCTATAGGAAAGAAACTCTAGAACCTAGAGACCTATACAGCTGAGGGCATATGGTTAGAGATAGAAAATCAGGCATGTTCAAGAAGCTAGAATTTGAGGAGTACAGAACTCAGGAGGCTTGGAAGAACACAGCAGGCCAGGCAGCATCAGAGGGTGGAGAAGTCAATGTTTCGGGTTTTAACCCTTTCTCAGGTCTGAAGAAAGATGAATACCCAAAACGTTTACTTCCCCACCTCCCGATGCTGCCTGGCTTGCTGTGTTCTTCCAGCTTCCTGTTTGTCTACTTTGGATTCCAGCATCTGCAATTTTTTTTTGTCTCTAATCAGAGGGTTGTGGAACTGCATGGACTTATGTAGATAGAGCCTGATAAGGCCATGGAAGGATTTGCAAATAAGGATGGAAACTTTAAAGCTTAAGTGTTACTTGATTCTGCATTCACAGGGGCATTTGTTGAACAGGACTGGATGTGAGCTAGAAAATGGACAGCAAGTTTTTGCTGAGCTCAATTACATCCAGGGTGCTGAGTGAGAGGCTAGATAGAAATTAAATGGATTGCAACTGATCAGGTGAGAAGTCCTATCAGAACACCACTTTAACCCAAGCATATTTTCTTCTAATGGTAGATGTATGTACCCTTCCAATAGGATGTGCAAAAACCCAGCAATAAACCACTGGGACTCCGTTGGTAGTTGCTTACCTCTTTCTGATTGTGCCTGTGCATCACTAACTGATTGCATCTCTATACCCTCTTCAGAGCTGTCGACGTCTTCCCCTTCCAGCCCCGGTGCGTCTTCTGGGGCTGATGTCGAGCCCGGAGTACTGGGCCGGCTGGTTGAAGTCGAGTCTGCTTCACTTGTGGAACCAGGCTTTACATCCTGGCCAACCTGTCCACCTTCACATCTGCCCCTGTTCTTTCTATGCACTCTGGAATGCAGCACCACCTGATGATAGGTCCGGAATGCTTTCCCACATTCCAAACACTCTGTACTTTTATTCTGTGAAGATCTCTTCCCATGACGTAATGTGGGTCTGATATCTGCGCCATTGTTGCTTTCCCCAGAGCTGGCTAACTGACTCTCTTTCTCTTGTGTACTATTTGTCCTATTGCGTTTCTTTGGACAGCTACTGTTTTGAGTGTCTTGTTCCCGTTTGCGCTTCTCCGTATCAGTGAAAGTGTATGCTCCCTTTTCTTTATCACACATGATATCTGCCTCTGGAACACCCTTGTCCGACCCAGTGAGTTCTATGACTTTTCCCTTTGTGACCAACTGCCAAGCTTGATAGCTACTCACAGGGTCCAGTTCAGCAATGCCCTTAGCAAACAAGCGACTTGTAAAAGTATCCACTGACACAGATGGTCTCAAGTTCAGAGACCTGAGGAAATTGTCCTTTGTGCAGTTTTTGGTGGTGCCATTCATCACTGCCTCCCTTACAGTCTTTACCCGCTCTTCAGTGCACTCCTCAAATGTTCTAATGTGCAACTTCTCGTGTTCTTTTAAGCTTTCTCTGCTTGGGAACAAGTAACCACATTTCATACAGATTTGATACTGTGAGCATGTAATGCTCATTCTGTGTTCTTGTACCACATCGTTAATGGTGACTAAACCCTCAGAGTCAGCTTTACTGACTTTGTTTTTGTTTCTACTCCTCGTGGCATGCACCTTCATGTGGTTCTTGAGGAACCAACGTTCCTTAAACTTGCGTCCACAGACATGACAACTATATTCAAAGGAGCCATTATGTTTCTTCATGTGGGCCTTTAAAAACCAGGACTGGTTGAAGGTCTGATGGCATGTTTCACACATGAACTCACTGGCTGGCTGTTCGACACTGTCACTCTCACCTTCATTATTTGGCTTCTCCACGGTAATGTGAACTTTTTCTATATGGCTAAGCAATTCGTCGTCTCTTAGCGTGACATACTCACATAGTTTGCATTTGTATGACTTGTGCAGAAGTTGTACATGCTGATCTAATTGGTCCTGCTTCTCAAACCTTCCTTTACAGCATGAACATTGGAATGCGAAGGCACTCTCACTGGCAGTTAGGGGAATTTCCTTCTCTTTCTTAAGCCGCCTTAGAACAATCTTGCCATTCTCTGCCTTTGTTAATCCATTCTGTGCCAGGCTGCGAGATGAGGTGCTCTGTGCAGAGCTGGTGGGAATATTAACACTCTCCAAAGCATTGAACTCATTGGGCTGTTGCTCTCTCAAATTTGTTTTGTTCCCCTCACTCAAGTCTCCGATTTTGTGAGTCCGGATGTGAATTTTAAGATTCCCTTTCTGAGAAGCTCTGTGGTCACAATATGGACACTTGTAAGGCTTTTCACCAGTATGGGTTCGCATGTGAACTGACAGCACACTAAGGAAAGTGAAGCTCTTTTCACAAATGCGGCAAGTAAATTTTTCAGCCTTCTTCTCATCTCCGTCATCTCCATTGCATTGGGCATGATGTAATCCGCTGAAGTTTTCTGCCTCTCTGTCTTCCCGAAGCTCTGTATCTACATTCTCTTTTTGATCCTTCACAACCGGCCTGTTCCTCAAACGCCTGCTTGGGGGCGCCATCATAGCCATTTGGCAAGGTTCTTCCTCCCCTGTTTGTTCCTGCGAACCCATTGATCTTATCAACAACACCATTTAACTCCTTCGAGTCCCATCAATAGAGATGTACTCAGCTGTCAAAGTTGGCCAAAAGGTTCTGTTTCTTCAGCAAGTGGACTCATCAGTTGAATCTATCATTCAAAGGAGGTGTCAAAGCCTAAAATTGAGAAGAACAAAAAAGATTTCAGGCATCATCATTGAACATGGTTTCACAAAATTCTTACCAAAGTTCTGAGCTTATAATACTTGGAGAATATGTAAAATGCAATATGTTAAGAAGAAGAAATATTTAGGAAACAAACAATGAGGAGGAATTTGGGCCAGGTTTCCTGCTGATGGCGATCAATTATTGGCAGACCTTTCATGTGGACATCAATAAAACACGATCACCCTTGGATTGTTATGGCCCTGTCCATCACCAACTGAACCTTCTGCCATTCCCTGTGTCGATGCTTAGATGACCCTGCTAGAGTTTGTAACACAATACTCAGCAATCACAGTAAGTTACCATGTTAGTACAGCAGGCAATTAAGAAGGAAAATGACATGTTAGTTTTGGCAAAATTCGATTGGAATATGAATTTAAAAAGTCTGCTATAATTGCATTAGGGAGACCACATCTGTACTGCTATCTAAGTTTTGGTCACTTTACCTCAGGAAGGATACAGGACTGCAAAGAACATTCACTAGATTGATTCTGAGAATGAGGCGATGATCCTATGGCAATGATTGAGTATTTTAGATATATACTCCCTGCAGTTTAGAGGAACAAGAGGAGATCTAATTGAATCATTGAAAACGTTCAGCACCTTGACAAGGTTAGATACTGAGAAAATGTTTCCCCCCGCTGGAATCACAGTCTAATCACAGGGATTGGCCAATCAGGATGGAGACTGGAGAGATTTCTTTTCACTTAGGGGTTGTAAATCCTCGATATTCTTTCTCCAGAGAGTGGTGGGTTTTCAACTGTTGAGTATGTTTAACGTAGACACCAATGGATGCTTAGGCGAACGTGAGTACTGCAGATGCTGGAGATTCATGATGAAGGGCTTTTGCCCGAAACGTCAATTTTTCCAGTCCTCGGATGCTGCAAGACCTGCTGTGCTTTTCCAGCGCCACAATCTTGGCCCCAATGGATGCTTGGACACTAAGGGAATTCGGTGATACAGAAATAGTACAGGAAGAATTGGATAGAATTGAAGTGAATTAGCTTTATCGTCCCATGCACACAAATGAGTAGTGAAAAGTTTATGCCACTTACGACATCATCTTAGGTACAAGGTACCTAGGTCCAGAATCTTATTGAATGATGGAGCAGGCTCAAATGAGCTACTCCTGCTCCTATTTGTTATGTTCTTTTAAACAATCAGTACCATTGGTGGTAAAGGAAGAGTGGCTAGAGTGTGAATAATACTTGAAAACAAAATCTACAAGAAACCAGGCAAATTAAAGCAGCCGAACCAACTATTAGTAAAAAGTATGTTTGCAGTAATTGTACAATTACTGCTTCTTGTTTGACAGATTCCCATTGTTGGGGAAAGCAACAAGTAAATTTATGGAATACCTGCCTTCCCACATTTCAAAAAAACTTTTAGTAACGTTCATTTATTTACATATACAATCTGACCACAGTAAAAAGTGGTTACAATACAAAAACAGGCCAGTTGGACTTGATGACCATGGAAGGTGTGTTCATATACAGTTATGAAAGTTAATCATCAACCTGCACATGTTTCCAATATACCAATGGCAGGCTATAAGAGAGGCACAGTCGCTGTCAGTTTGAACGCATGTGTGGTAGCTGCAACGCCATAGCCTCCTGACTTTAAAAGACTGTACGCACAGTTTCTTACTAAGGGATATTCTCTGTGGCAAGCATCCTTCTCAGTTCAAGGGACTGGCAGAGAATAAACCTTGGAGAACTAATATTCCACTCCTTGTGGGGTAAGATTCAATTAGAGGTTCAGTGGTAACTTTGCCGACAGTCCCCAGCATTGCCTTGGAGGCTCCTAACCCAGGAATGAAAGATGTAATTTCACTGTTGCAAGAAAAAGCCAGGAGTAAAACTGTTGGGACAACTCACAAAAGTGCATTTACTTTCAGCAGCTATCAACACATGAATATATGAATTAGGAGCAGAAGTAAGCCATTCAGCCCTTGAGACTGTTCCACCATGCAATAAGTCTATGACCTCACCTCCACTTTGTTGCTGACTTCAACGCGCTTTGACTCATTCGGTAGTCAAGCCTCAATCAGCCTCTGCCTTAAAAATATTCAATGTCTTTTCCTCTACTGTACTCTGTGGAACTGAATTCCAGAGACTTGCAATTCTCTGAGAGAAAAAAAGCAATTCTTGCCATCTCCATCGGGAGACATCTTATTTTTAATCTGTGAGCTTAGTTTGATTAGATTAGATTACTTACAGTGTGGAAACAGGCCCTTCGGCCCAACAAGTCCACACCGACCCGCCGAAGCGCAACCCACCCATACCCCTACATTTACCCCTTACCTAACACTACGGGCAATTTAGCATGGCCAATTCACCTGACCCGCACATCTCTGGACTGTGGGAGGAAACCGGAGCACCCGGAGGAAACCCACGCAGACACGGGGAGAACGTGCAAACTCCACACAGTCAGTCGCCTGAGTCGGGAATTGAACCCGGGTCTCAGGCGCTGTGAGGCAGCAGTGCTAACCACTGTGCCACCGTGCAGCCATTGTAGATTAGATCTCTACAATGCTGAAACAGGTCCTTCGGCCCAACCAGCCCACACCGCCCCTCCGAAGAGTAACCCATCCAGACCCATTTCCCTCTGACTAGCACCTAGCACTACGGGCAATTTAGCATGGCCAGTTCACCTAACCTGCACATCTTTGGACTGTGGGAGGTAATCAGAGCACCCGGAGAAAATCCACACAGACACGGGGAGAATGTGCAAACTTCACACAAACAGCTGCCCGAGGCTGGAATTGAACCTGGGACCCTGGCGCTGTGAAGCAGCAGTGCTAACCACTGAGCCATCGTGCCGCCCCACGGTGTTTTAATCTCTCCCATAAATGAAATCATACTTTCAGATTATGATATCATATCTCCTCAGGATCTGATGTTTCAAGAAGGTTATTTTTCATTCTCCAAACTCCAATGGATATAGGGCCAACTTGTCAAACCTTTCCTTGCAAGATAACCTGTTCATCCTAGGAATCAGTCCTAGTGTACCTTTTCTGCACTGCTTCTATTCCAATTATATCTTTTCTTTATTAAGGTCATCAAAACTCTACATAGTACTTTCACCATTTCCCAGTACAGCAGAAGCAAAGTCTCCTTACTTTTAGACTCAAATCCTTGCAATAAACAACAATATTCTATTTCACTTCCAAATCACTGGCTGCATCTAAATATTAACTGTTGTAATTCTGGTATGAGGATATAGAGATTCCTCTGTATCTTAGTTTATTTGTTTTCTCCTTGTAAAAAAAAAGTGGGAGACATATAGGGGGAAAAGGCCACTAGAAAGTCAGAGTTCATCCAATCAAGTAATGAAGAGATTGTTCAATATTTTTGACTGCAGCAATGAGGACTTATGTGGCAGGAATCCAATGGTGAGAATCTGGGGGCTGGGGAATTGGAGATAAGAGGTCACTCAATAACCTCTGCAAGAAAGATGTTTAATTCAACAACTCAACACGACTAACATTGTCATGGACTCTCTCCATATTCAATAGTCCCTGAGAGTTTAACAGCTAAATGTAAAAAAAAGACAAGAGAAAGTTCAGTGAAATCTCTTGACTTCCAAAGTTATTCCAGCAACATTTGACAAATTGTGTCTAAATTTCTCACCTAATGTATTCAACGCTAGTTGCATTCGACAGATGTGTCTCTAAAGTACAAGCAATACTGAAGCATTTGATGACATTAGTCTTTTTAAACTATGTTAAAAATCACACAACCCAGGTTATAGTCCAACAGATTTATTTGGAAGCACTAGCTTTCGGAGAACTGCTCCTTCAGCAGGTAGCTGTAGAACAGGATCATAGGGCACAGCAAACAATTACAGTGCCATGCAACTGAAATGATATATTGAACAAGCCTAGATCGCTGTTCAAGTCTTTCATCTTTTAGAATGGGTTGCAGGTTTCAGTCCATTATTATGCAAATCGCAGAACTCCTTTTAAGTCACATTCTTGACATAATTTAAGGTTTTATTTTTAAAAATGACATCACAGCTCAGACAACGCATTAAAGGTGTGAGGTTAAAGTCTGTCTGTATCTCAATCTTGAGTCAGAGTGGTTCTATTTCCAAAGTGGAATTTATAAAATGCTACATGAATTGACTGCCTGCAGATTATGCACCTTTTGAGCAAAATAGAACGTATCTGCAAATGCAAATTCACCTCATAGACTTATACATGCGTCCATGTGGATGAGAGAAAGAGAGAGTGTGAGTGCATGCGTGTGAGTGCGCGTGAGACAGTGTGTTTGCACGTGTACATGCTTGGTAAAGTGTTGTGAGTGTGATGAAGTATAAGCTTGTGAGAGGGTGTGTGTGAGGGGTGGTTTTGTGTGTGTGTGTATGAGAGAGAGCATGTGTATGAGAGAGGTCTGCGTGAGTGTGTGAGTATGTAAGAGTGTGTGAGTGTGTGTGAGCGACAGAGAGAGAGAGAGAGCGCGACAGAGAGAGAGTGTATAGTGTACTGGGGTCACCTGTAGAGTGACAATGAACCCAAGATCCCAGTTGAGGCCAACCTCATGTGTACCGAACTTGGCTATCAGCCTCAGCTTGGCCATTCCACAGGCTGTGTATCCCAAAGTCAGCCTTGGAGGATGGTCACCCGAAGATCGGAGGTCGAGTGTCCCTAACCGCTGAGATGTTCCCCGATTGGGAGGAAACACCCCTGTCTGGCAATTGTTGCACGGTGTCCATTCATCTGTTGCTGTAGTGTCTGCTTGGTCCTGCAGCATATGAGATAGACAACATTGGCCGAGTCACATGAGTACTTGCCGCGTACACGGTGGGTGGAGTACCATATATGTGGCAGGTACTCAAGTAACTCAGCAAATATTGTCTAAGCTGAGATGTCTGAACTGAGATTTCGAGACGTGACTTAAAGTTCTGCGATTTACATATTAATAAACCGAAACCTGCAACCCATTCTAAAAGGTGAAAGAGTTAACAGCAATCTAGGTTTCGTTCAGTATATGATTTCAGTTGTATGACATTGTAATCATTTTCTACAAATTCTGTGTCTTATGGTCCTGCTCCATAGCTACCTGATGAAGGAGCAGCACTCAGAAAGCTAGTGCTTCAAAATAAACCTGTTGGACTATTACCTAGTGTTGTGTGATTTTTAAACTTTGTCCATCCCAGTCCAAAACCAGCTCCTCCACATCATTTTTAAACTATGTTCATCTACAATATTCATAATAAATAACTGGATAGATACAAAGGCCTATAAGTGGATTAGATCAATAGTGGGAGTTCAGCAATCAAACGCATTGCAAACTACAGGTAGTGAGAGAAAAATAGCCAATTGGAAATGAAACCCAACAGCCTTGCCCTGGCAACAACTTAAGCAAATATTGAGGACAAAACCAGAAGAGAAGTCAACTGGGTGGACTACATTCCGATGTAGACTGAGCGTGTTTTGAAAAAAGCCAGAGAATAAGTAAGGAAATGCTAATGAACCCACTAAGGCTGTGGTGACATCGAACAATATGTAATGACTACAGCGAACTCTCCCTAAATAGGTACTTTGGGAAGACTGGAATTTGGGTCTGTTTGTTACTTCTTTTAAACTGTGTAGTGAATTGTGATCAGATGCTCATTTAACACCCCATCCAATTATATCCCAAAGCCAGAAGACGAGTTCTATGACATGTTATCAGAAAGGAGGATAGGAAATTAAAGGAAGTCACCTCAGGTCATTCTTGCATCCCTCACAGGAACTATGTAGTTATAGAAGTGCTGCTTCAGTTAGTAAATTATAAATGCACACCTTGCTTTCTGACTTAAGATCAGTATTAAGCAACTTAAAATAAAACACTTAGCACAATACAGATCAAGCACAATATACAGGATAAAAGATATAGTACAGAGTCATTATTTTCTCTTAAAAGTCATTCAGAATAGTTTCCTAAGAAAAATATATGCATTCCTTGAAAGAACATGGGATATTACGTCAACGGTGGAAGTCACATTACCTAAAATAACCGCACTTGAAGACTGTCCTGCATGGTAAGCAAAAGCTATATGATCACAAGATTACAACATAAACATCCAATCTGGACAGCTTCCAGAGCAAAAGAGAAGCCAATCCTTAAGCTGCTAATTGATTCCACATGGAAATATAGTCCCTTTATTTATGGTGCTGAAATATGCAACATGATCATTATGAGTTCAGATGTACTAAAAAGCATAAAACAAAGCTGGCAGCACTAGCACTGTTTATATAACCCGTTCTCATGTATTCATCCTATATTCAACTTAATATCATACACATGGTAAGAAATAGCATTTGAGAAAATATATGTCAAGCCCTTTTTTGTCATGGTTTGCAATTGATCAATAGGTTCTTTATATAATCTCGCTCCATGTCCCCTAACTCTTCTAACTCCCAAACTCTGCCAACTCCAAGAGGTACTAGAACCATATCATAAAACATTAAAATTAAGTTAGCTGGCAAAAACATGTGGTTTGTTTTCCTCCAAAGTAATAGGCCAGTGTAACCTTACAGGCTGCTATTACTGAATTAGCTTTACTTCCTTAAATACCAGCATACTTCTATGTGATTATATTCTCAAGCCGCTGCTGATAAATTAAAGCCTTTTGGCTGGAAACTAATTGAGCAGAAGTGTTTTTTTAATGCCACTAAGTGCTTCAGTCATCCAGTCAATAGTGATCAGGATTTGGCCATAAACAAGAGGCTTTTTCTACACCTCTTGAATCCTTAAATCATTAGCAGACAATTTCCTAAAGGATGTAACAAGCCATTCACTTGAAGGTAAATACTGGTTTAAGCATATAAGTTCAATTCTGCACCAGATAGGCCGCAAAATAACTAAAATTGCTTGTGAAGCTATTTAATGAAAGGAATCACATTCTGAAGTGTTTCCTTGAAATTGTGCAACTCAGCTCCTGAAAGTGGTGTGGAGCTGGATTTTAAATATGATTAAAATATGGCATGAACCCCAGAAGATTTGGCCCCAAACACTTCCACTGCTGCTAAGCACAAAATAGCACACGATGGCAGGGTGTATTCTTAATAAGGTAAACAGCATCAAAGTGCATGAGAAAATTCATAAAGACTCACAGAGGAACGCGGTCAAATATCTTTTCCAGTTATTTAATTTAGCGATCACATTTCAGTAACCCTGAACAAAGTACAAATCTGCAAAAGTCAGAGCAGAAATGGGTTTGAGTGTTCAAAATTCAGTTATGTCAAACCACAGTATCTCCTGAAGTCCTCCCACTAACAGATTTTCTACCTGCATGCTTCATTAAGACAATCCTGTTCATTCCACAGATTAACTCTGGCACAAAGGGACAACCCTTTTGCATTTCCATTCTCCACATTTTTCACCATCCCCATTCTCTGATAATAAGAAATGCAGGAAATAACTGTAACTGTGTTACAGTTCATTCAGGGAGTCCAAGTACAAAAAAAGGACATAGACAAGTTGATGAAATGGGTGGACAGGTGACAGATAAAGTTCAGTCTGGAGAAATGTGAAGCCATTCAATTATGGTAGGAAGACCATGAGCAGCAAGGTCAACTCAAAGACATAGTGTAAAAGAGATGCCAGGGCACAGGAGCCTGGCTGTATATGTACATACATCATTGGAGGTGACAGGACAGATTAAGAGAGTTGTTGGTGAATGGCTGATAAGACAGTGGTTAGCATTATTATCTCAAATTACCAGGGGCCCAGGTTCAATTCCAGCCTTGGTTGTCTTGGGTCTGTGCAGAGTTTGCACATTCTCCTTGTGTCTGTGTGGGTTTCCACAGGCATACCAGTTTCCTCCCACAGTCCAAAGATGTGCAGGTTGGGTGGATTGGCCATGGGAAATGGGGGTAACCATGGATCAGAGGGCAGTGGGTCTGGGTGTGATGTTCTGTGGAGAGTCAGTGCAGTTTCAGCAGACCAAATGGCCTCTACCTCCACTATAGACATTCTTCGATTAATAAAGCATACAGTATCCTGTAGTTTATTAAGAGGGTACAAACACAAGGAAGTTAGGCTGAGATTGTCTAAAACATTGGTTCAGCCTTAGCTGGAGTATTGTTTCCAGTTCTGGGCTCAATCCTTTTCTCCTGGAAGCTGTACTATGCATATGGCAGTAGTAGCTTACTAATGTAATTTGCTTCATTGCAATGAACAAATTGCAGTGCAACACTGAGATCTTGAAAAGCTGATTATTCATCTAAATACAATGCCAATAAAACATGGCTAATTGTTCATCACCAAAACAAAAATCACTAAGCTTGAGCATTCCCACCCTATTTAGGTTAGAACACTTGCTGAAAAGCCACAGACCAAGATTCTGAATTGGTTACCATATGACTCTCTCATTTGTACAAAACTCTTGCAAAAAGGATTTCACACTTTGGTTATATATAGTTAGGCCATGCAAGACTTAAATTAATAAATCATGATTTCTGCAATTCAATAACATATGTTACTCATTTAACTGAGATAGGTATGAACAGAAAAGATGGATAAGGGATTGGTATATAGAGACTTTGCTCCTTGAAGTGTTTTATTCTTTTACCAGTTATTTAATTAGAGAAGAAACAGTTTGATTTTTCTAGTACCTTTCACAAAAACAACTTCTATTTTAATAATGTACTGTAATGAAATGTTGTAAGGTACTTTACAGGAGACGAAATATGGCACTGAGCCACACAAGGGGATATTAGGGCAGACAACAAAATACTTGGTCAAAGAGGGACATTTTAAGGAGTATGTTAAAGAAGAAAAATGAAAAAGAGTGTTGAAGGGAAGGTATTCTAGAATGCGAGGCCCAGGCAGCTGAAGACATAGCTACCAATGATGCTGTGTAGACAGTCTCATTATGTTTCATTTTATTCACTTGTAGGACATGGGCATCACTGGCTGGTCAGCATTTAGTGCCTATCCCCAGTTGCCCTTAAAAGTGGTGGTGGTCAGCTGCTTTCTTGAACTGCTGTAGTCCACATGCTGTAGGTTGACTCACAATGCCCTTAGGGAGGGAGTTCCAGGATTTTGACACAGCGATATACTTCCAAGTCAGGATGGTGATTGGCTCGGAACCAACTTGCAGGTGGTGGTGTTCCATAACTGCAGCCCTAGTCCTTCTAGATGGGAGTAGTCATGGGTTTGAGAAGTGCTGTCTAAGGATCTTTAGAGAATTTCTTCAGTGCATCTTGTAGATAGTACGCACCGCTGCTACTAAGCATCAGTGGCGACGCTGGCTAAGATATAAATATTGGCCAGAACACAGGGGTAATTAACCTGTTTTTTCTTCCAAATAGTGACATATTTGTGCTTGACAATGTTCACAGTCCCCAAGATAATATTTTCTTTCTCTCAGCTCTATGTTTGACCAAAACAGTATCCTGAACAACAGCAACAACTTGCATTCGTACAACAATTTGAATGTTTTTATATATATCCCATGACACTTCACAAGCATGTTACAACTATAGATTTGATATTGAGCCATTTGAGGAAATAGTCAGAAAGGTGATCAACAGCTCAGTTAAAGTGGTAAATTTTAAGGAGCATCTTAAAAGGCAGTGAAGTAAGGAGCAGGAACAAATTCTGGAATTTAGCACCCAGGCAGCTGAAGGCACAGTGGCCAATGGCTCAGCTAAAAAAAACTGTGGCTCCACAAAAAAACAGAATTAAACACCTGCTCAGTCTCAGAGGATGGTGGGACTGGAGGAGTTTATGAATTTATATAGATGAGGATGGGCAAGATCGTGGAAGGAATTACACTGAAGAATGGGAATATTAAAATCAAGGTATGTTTTCATCGGTGGTTGTTTTCTGATTCAAGGATGATGTCTGCTCAGGGTGGGCCGGTAGATCTTTGGTCACAAGGGGCAACAGGTCCCAAAAGCTGGTGGTACTAGAGTGCAGGATTTGCTTCCATTTCTTTCCTTCTCTGTCACTGACTTGCCTCATCAATAAAGAGTTATGATTCAAAGTATAATGCAGCTTAATGGACAAGTTAGTGACATCCTGAACAACTGGTAACAAACTTCTCTCAGTTATTAATACCACGAACAAATAGAGCTTCAAACTGCCTTTGTAGTATTTACTTTGTCTTGCCCTGGAAGGTTGGCAATTTAGAAAAGGTAAAACAAGAGCTGATGATTTTCATTATCTGGACATGGTATCAGTCTACTGAAACCGATTTTACAGTTTTGCCTAAATACGTGTACATCAGGTTTCAAGAAGGACAGTAGCATTTTCTAACAACCATCCAATCGAATGCAGAGAATGTGACAAAGACTTTGCAGGAGCCAAAAGCATTTCTTGAAAGCTCTTATGTGTTGCTAATACACAGACCAGGTGTCACCATTGGACAGGAGTGCAGTGATGACAGATGTTCTGAATATTAGATGTTTGTTAGCCTGTGGAGGTCTTTGTTGTCAAATACTGAATGCCATAGTTTCTCAAAGTCTGAGTTGGGACAACCTAGCTGGTATAGTGTCTCCTCAGCAACGGCAGACTTTTAAGATAGATAGCTGCCAGCTGCTGAGAAGTGCTCAACATATTTCAGCATCCTGGGGACTCTTATGCTTCAATGGCAATGTCCTTACCTCTAAATTAGGAGGCCTATCTGCTCCAGTGGTGTGTATTCTGAACAAATTGATTATAAGGTATCTATAAATGCAAGCTTTAAGGGTGACACAGTGATAGTGTCCCTACTTCTGAGACAGAAGTCACAGGTTCAAGTCTCACCTTCTCCAGAGGTGTGTCATAACATTTGAAAATATATGCACTCCAGAGTTCCTCTTTCAACATACATAGCGCTGAAATATGTGGCAGAATTGGCATGGGTTTATAGATGTGTTTTCTTCTGGCGACATTCAGAGACAGACTGTGTATCTTGTATTGGGAATTGAAGAGTTCAAGAGTGGCTTGAAAATGGGTGCAAAATGAGCAGCAACACTGCATTTATGCAGATATTGTATGTCTCTTTGGTGGTTAGTTTAAGAGATTTCTGACTATTGTTAGTGGCAGTCCACTATCTCACTAGTCATGTGTCTCTACAGATTAAGGAATTCAGACAAACATAGGAAAGTAACCAATCAATATACTATTCAGAATACATAAATAGTGGAACAATAACTATTATGTTAATCTGCAGTTTCCAAGAATCTGTCTGTTCAGCAAAAAGGAAAGATAAAACACTAATCTGTTATATGTGAGGTAAATCGTTATTCCCAAATTAGGATAATCCAAATGTAAAATGCTTTCCTTGAATTAACAAAACAAAATGAAATATTTTAAAGATACATCCTTAAATCCAGGAAATCCTGACATTCTCCAACATAACATTTAGACCACGGAGTGTTTTCTGACCCGAAAACAGATATTTTTGTGAAGGCCCAGCCTCTTTAAAAAACTCAGACTTTCAACATGTCAATACTGAAGCCAGAGGGAGAACAAAGGGCCATCATTTAAAAAGGACCTTTAGTAAATACAGGGTAGGCATGTGCTCGTTTGCTTTTGGAACCTGCACACGGCTGGGATACTTCAGCATTCCAAACAGAATTATTTTTGGAGGGGGAAGAAACATTTTTGGAAAAGCATAAAACACCAGAGAATCGAACACTCCTGTCAAGTGCAAGTTAATGTGAGTACCAACTGACATGAGCATCCCACAACATTCACAATAAGATGAAAATATGAACATCAGGTGTTGCACACATATGAGATTATAGACACATATTCATATACACAAAACAATAAAGGGGTTATATTCTGTACTAAACAAAAATGGAGATTGAAAAAAAACAGCTTGCAGTTATGCAGTGCATTTTTTTGCAACTCGATACATTCCAGGGCAGTCTTGAAGTCCAGTCATTATTGTAGTGTGTGAAATGTGGCATCAAATTTACGCATAGTATGGTCCCACAAGCAGCAACATGATAATGACCAGTGATGATTTTTGTGATGCTGTTTGACACATACAGATTTTCCAAAACCCTGGAAGAAAAATCACTGCTCTTTTTCAAAACAGGATTTTCTACAACCACCAGAGGTGGAGAGGGGGTCTTGGGTTAACATCTCTGCTAAAAATTAGCATCTTCAGCAGTGCAGTACTTCCACATTACATCAGGAGGATATCAGCTTAGATTTTGAGCTGTACTTGACCAGACAAAAGCCTGACACCGAGGTGAAAGTGTTTGGCTTGAAACAATCATTAAGGGCCATGTTTTATACTCTTGTGGGATTGCTATACATACTCTTTATTCACAAAAGCCTATTACTTGGAAGCCTATAGCCAGCGAGGAGAAAGTGAGGACTGCAGATGCTGGAGATCAGAGCTGAAAATGTGTTGCTGGAAAAGCGCAGCAGGTCAGGCAGCATCCAAGGAGCTGTGACACACTTTCCTCATTCCTGAAGAAGGGCTCATGCCCGAAATGTCGATTCTCCTGCTCCTTGGATGCTGCCTGACCTGCTACGTTTTTTCCAGCAACACATTTTCAGCCTATAGCCAGCCCCAAGATTTGTGCCCTGTCCCCAGATTGAATTTGATCCACAGTTCTGGGATGAAAAGGAATAGTTGCCATAATCTTATCAGGCCAAAGATTGCTCTCTCATTAAAGAGGGATTAACTGATGGTCATTTCACCTGGGCATCACTATGCCTCAGGTGAGGGGAGGGGTTGAGGAAGAGAATCTTTCATGGTATCCTCAGTCAGGGCAGGAATTGAACCTACCCTGTTTGCGCTACTCTGCCTTGTAAACCAACTCCCTATTTCAGGCATAGAAGCTGCAAGAATGAAGAATTGGGACAAATCTGAATTAGATCCTTTTAACTTAATTTAACACCTTCATGGTTTCCCAGTTTGCATTGCTTTTCGTTCCTGTTGTTTTAACAAGCAACTGGGGTAACTGTTCTTTTCTCCAAGTTTTGAAAAAAAAACTAGTTTCTACTATCACTATCCATAGTTCCTGGTTACACCATGCATAAGTATAAGTGTGCAAAAGTTCATGTTGCTACGGCAACTCAACTTGACAGACGTACAGTCAGATTGGTACCAACAGCATGAGATTTAGTTCCTGTTTTAGCTGGGATGGATTCAGGATTGAAACTGAGCTGAAAATGTGTTGCTGGTTAAAGCACAGCAGGTTAGGCAGCATCCAAGGAACAGGAAATTCAACATTTCGGGCCAGAGCCCTTCATCAGGAATGGTTTCAGGATTGGCCTGCTTGTCCAACATGTGATGGAGGTGAATATGTTCTATGTCAGATCTGCTTTACTGCAGAGAATTGAAGAAGAATCTCCTCGGCTGAACTCTACCTGACATAAAATGGTGTTTGTTTTCTTCGGTAAAGCACCATGTTGCTAACATTATTGTGCAGGTTAAGGTCTATTTCTGAATAACAGTATTGTACCTGCATATGGTAAAGATTCAACATCATTCTAAATCTTCCCCAGACTTTACACTGCAGTTTGCTTTACCTCATAGACAGTAAAATGGGATTAGTTCCTAGTTTACTCTGAAACTGAACATACTATTGAACTGTTGTTCCTTAGAGATAAAGTTGATGCTAAATGAATGCTTGATTTTTGACTCGCATTTGACCTCTTGCTCAACTGTTAACTCCACTTCTTTCTGTTTTGTAGTGATATCAATCTTACCACACAAGAAACAGTCACTGATAAATCCAGTCATGAATTGAGGAGGAGATCTTTACCTAGAGTATGGGGAGAAAGTGAAACATGCTATCACGTGGAGTAGTTCAGATGACGAGGATGGATGCATTTACAGGGTAGACAGAATAGCATAGATGCACATCTATACACATGAGGAAAAAGAATAGAAGTTGAAGATTATATGATTAGATGAGTTAAAGTGGTAGGAAGCTCATGTGGTGCAAAGATACCAGCATAGATCAGTTGGGCTGATTAACTTATTTCTTAACTGTATGCTTCATGTAAATGTTAAGTGCGGATAGCAATTAAATGAGTGAGATTTAATACTCTACCTGGTAAATTACGATGGTTGGCTCTCTACCTCTTGGTTGTGATCAGGGACCTAGGCTATTCTCTTCGCTAACTGTTTGCAACTCTCTGCTCAATGAGCAAAGGCTAATATTCTACTTTATCATAAATTAGCTGATAATGTCAAAATCTAAACAAGTGGATTCAAACCCCACTCCAAATCTAAGAATCATAGAATCCCTACAGTTCAAAAAGAAGCATTTGGCTCATTAAGTGTGTACAGGCCCTCTGAAGAGCATCCCAACCAGACCCACCCTCTAACCCTACATGGGGTTTTTACCATGGCTAACCCACCTAACCTGGACCTACGGGGAAATTTTTGGCACGGCCACTCCACCCAACCTGCACATCTTTGGACTGTGGGAGAAAACTAGAGCACCTGGACATGGGGAGAACATGCAGTCCTGACCAGCAGACCACAATCAGTAAGGATAGACAACATCGCCATGATAATCAACACTAGTGCCCCTCAAGATAGTGTTCTCAGCCCCTTACTATACTTGTGCACTCATGTGGTCAAATTCAGCTCTAACTCAATTTACAAATTTATCGATGACGCCGCTATATTGGGTCGAAACAGAGTACAGGAAAGAGACAGAGAGCTTGGTGGCATGGTATAAAGACAACAATCTCTCTCTCACTGTTAGCAAAATGAAGGAGCTGGTCACCGACTTCATGAAGCAGAATGGAGGATGTACCCCGTCTATATCAGTGACGCTGAGGTGGAGCTGGTCAACAGCACAATTTGAAAAAAAGCCCTGACCAATATTCCTTCCTTAACCAATCTGAAAAAGCAGACAAATTGCTTTTTCATTCTATTTTTGGTATCATGGTTGACACAAATTGTTCGCAAGGTGAGAGTGGCCACAATCAAAAACAATTTGTGTGAAGCTCATAAATCCTAATTCAGCATATTCTGTAGACAATGATTCCCAAATGGACACAAGTACTCACTGAACTTAAGTTAGTGTTAAGTAGTAAATTCCTGCCATTTAAACAGCAGAGGGGAACAATGCAGATTTATAGAAAAGGCCACACAAAACGAAATAGAATTGAGATTTTTTTTGATTTCATGTGCAGTTTTCCGGATTACAAACATCTTTTTTAAGTTTTATTTTTACGGCTTTCTCAGTGCTGTAATAAATTCCTATTGAAATCCATTGCCAACAAAACATCAAAACATTGAAACATGATTTTAATCTAGTTCTATAAATATCTCTCTCTCCCTTTACATTCCAAATCTTGAGAACTGAAGGAATAGCATATGTCAGAATGGTGCTGTAAATGGGACAAGAAATTCTGAAGCCAAAAATATGACTTCCTCTTAAAACACACGATCATAAGCTAAAAGCTCATTTTCAATACAGCCAAGTCCTGATTGATAGCATGAAGTGCATTCACTATATTGAAATGTAGAATAGCACTCATGACAAAACCTTGGGGATATGCTATTCTCAGAAAAGAAATCAATAAACTATTATGAACAAGCTATATTATTTCTTCTAACCCTTGCACATATGAAGAAATGCAAAAAAGGAACTACCACCAATCAAATCCATAACAATTGTAAGTGAGAAGCATGAAAACAATGAATTAAAGATCTATTAGCGTTCTTAGTAAAATAATTTCAAACATGATATTTAAATACATGCTACATATTTAACATATATTCATTAACAATCGCCCAAAAGCTTTGATACTCTTCAATTAAAGCTTTATTGCAAAATATCTGTAGAAACTGTTTGAGCCTATACTGGTTTTATTGTTATCAAAGGCTTACCTCTTCAGGTGGGTCCCTTTGCCAAACTAAGCGCAAATCAGCTCTAGTTTCGCTATTCACAATTATGTGGATCACAGGAACAGCAGGAAATGAAAACATTGAGTTCTAAGGTTGTGCATGGAACCGACAAAGGGAACAGATGGGAAAATTTCATCACGATTATTGATTTATTAGATTCAACTGGACTTGCAAGGTTCAGCAACCAAAGCCAATTTGAAACAGAGGATCAAAACACACAAATTAATCAAATGTGTGCTATGACTGTATAGCAAATGTCTTACTTTCACCCCTGTATAACTCAGTCCCTAGATATGTTTTAAAGTTTAAACATGGAATATGGTAGAATGCAATTATCTGTTGTAGTTATGCATTGCCTTTTAAGCAGGATGAAAATCAATCAGAAGTTATTCTGATGTAATGGAAATTTTATTTGTTTGATAAATGGCGTAGGAAATTTCTATTTCTAATTCATAGGATAACATGTCAAACCAATGCAAAGGAATAACCATGTGTAAACAACCTAAAATGTATTCGAAAAATGAAACAGATCACAGTTAGAAAACATACATTCCTTTTTGATAACCATCTACAGGCTCTTTTCAAAAAGCCAGGAAAGACCTATTTTAAAATCATAGCAGACTATGATTGCAATTTACTGCTCAAGATTTCCACTCACAAGCTTGAAACTGGACTACAACTGACACACTGAAACCAACAAGGAATGTCTGTGGAATCTGCAATGTATAGATATTTGAAGCCACATACTTCTACTCTCTATTCCTCAGAAGGCAATATTCAAAAAATGCAGAAGAACCCTAACTAAATGAAACAGTCATGAAAATGAATGCAGGGCGGGGTAACCCAAAATTGATTTCTCTGAGATACTGTTCAGTTCAAGACACTTCTTCAACATAAATAAAGTCAAGCTGTTACACAAAACCAGCTTTGACAATTTGTGTTCACTTTTCAATTGAAACTGAAATAACATCACATCCATTAGTATAGGTCTGGAATTAGTGGCCAAAGCAGATTCATTGTTAACTGATCTTGAAACAATTATATTCGGCCTCTGTTATTTAGCTCTGGGGCTATCGACGGAGAAAATAAAAGAACAGTCAAGACAGCTTGCACACAGCAAGTTTCCACAACACCATTGGGATTAATTGTCATTTGATCAGTTTTAGTGATGTTGGTTGCAGCATTAGTAGTGGGCAAGACTCAGGAGATTTCCCTTACTCTTCCAAATATTGACAAATTGAATCTTTTCCACCTTTCTAAAGACAGCAAGTAAGGCCTCAGTTTAACACTCAAGAGATGGCAATTCCAACTCTCTCTATACTGCATTGGCAATCTCAGCTCAGTTTTTCTTCTCAAGTCTCTGACATCTTTACTCACAAGTATCTGACTCAAGATACTCAAGCAAGAGTACGACCCGCTAAGACAAGACTAACAGAGGGCAATGTCGATCTGTCTTGTGATCATGTCTTCAACTAGACAGTCTCTTTGAAGTAGACTCACTCCTTATGCTAAATTTGCTGCGACTTCAGCAAATTTAGATTTGTGCTAAAATTGATCACACAAATCAATCTTCTATCATAACTTCGGTACCCAACAGTACTGCAGCCTGATTTTCAATATTTTTTATCAACAACAGTCAACCAATGTATCAAACAGCATTGAGGAAAGCCACTTGCCCCATCATCCCAATGATGGCCCTTTGAAAGAGCTATTCAGTTACTCCAAATCCCCAGTACTTTCCCCCATAGTTTGGGAATCTTTACAAGTATGTATTCAATTTCCTTTTGAAAGTTACTGTTAAAGCTGTTTCCACCACATTTTTCAGGCAGTGAGTTCACTGTGTCAAGTCACGATTCTTCTCATATTTGTGGCTATTTTGCAAGAAATTGGCAAATGGTTGAACAAACTTTACTATAAATATCTACTGGGAAGGCATGATCCACAGAACACAGGTTTACATTCCCAATGTGCTGAATGAGGTGACCAAGAGGTTCCCCAGGATCAGACAATCAAATGTTTCCACTTCACGCCAAAATGCTGTGATGCTCATACATGCCTACATACTGCAGAAATACAGTTGTCAGCAATAATGTAAACATTATGCTAAAGTATAAAATTTTGTCCTTGAAACACAGCTCTTAGTTTTAAAGTGTTTCTTTCCTCCCTCCTATCCTCTCGCTATTCTTCATTCATAATTTATTTCTAATCAATTGAACATAATTATTTTCTCTGCACCTGAATTGTCCCCTTCTACCCCTTTGCAGTTTCAAAGAAAATTGGCACTGACATTGTTGGTGCAGTCCTATTCTATAATTCCTGTAAGATTGTACCAGGATAGTCAAAAAATTAGAGTCAACAACTTTTTAAGTCTGAGGGTATCTTATGTGCTTATCTATAAACTGGAAGTTCTGAGTTTCAGTCTTATCTGCTATTGAGATGTGTAATGATATGTCCGAATAGGTTGATTTAATTTTTGCTTTTTTAATAAGCAAAACTTAATTTTTCAGATTCACTAATCCATGAGTTTTCAATCTCGGGTTCAGGAACAGAGTTGGGACAATTCCCCCAAGTCTCCACAAATCCGACCTGGGTTAAACTACCTGGAAGTTCAGATTTTGATCCAGTGGACTGATGACAGATGGAAATGGGAGTTAAGTCCTTAGGAAGACTATGGAGGTTATCAAGCTGTACTGCATGTCATAACACAGCCAAACAGGTTGATTATCAGTCTGCAAATCATTGCTATGTGCCATTGGCAGGACCTAAGAGCAGAAAAAGCTCCTGGCCAGCTGTGTTTTACAGAGAGTGGCACTGCTCAAACTGTAGCTTCAAACTATTGACCCTCTGAGCCCTCTCCTCCCAATTCCAAAATGACCAACCAAATTTTCTAAACCTCAGCAGACTCCACAACCAAAACCCTAACCCTTCATCTCCAAATACCCCAGAAACCCCCAACAATCCTCTGCCACCCTCCACAACTCCCTGTGACACCTCACACAGGTACCACCCTTATCCATTTACCTCACCCACCTTACCCACACACCTATATATTCACTCACTCATTCATACTCATGCAGAACCACAACATACTCACACTAATATACTGGGAGGTTCTATGACATATTGACTCTTACTTTCCAGAATGCAGTAACTAGTGCTTTAAAAAGGCATGGTTTCTGCATGGACTCTCTCTGCTGCTGCCTCTGAGATTTCCTACACTGACTTAGTTTGGGAGGATCATGCATTGGAAGACTAGCCAGTAAAAGAAAACAGTGGAAGATGACAAGATTTGGAGCAGCCGTTGTTAGACTGGGGTGTACAAAGTTAAAAATCACACAACACTAGGTTATAGTCCAACAGGTTATTTGGAAGCACTACCTTTCGGACTACTGCTCCTTCATCAGATAGTTGTGGAGCATAAGATCGTAAGACACAGAATTTATAGCAAAAGTGTGATGCAACTGAAATGATATTGAAAAAGACCTCCATTGTTTGTTAAGTCTCATCTTTTAGAATGACCATGCTGGTTTCAGTTCTTTTGTATGTAAGTCCCAGAACTTTTTTTAAAAGCTACATTCTCAAGTGAACTTTAACAATAGGTGCCATGTCAGCTCTGATAATGCATGGAAGGTGTGAGGTTAAAGTCTGTCTGTCTATGTCCCAATGTTCAGACTGATTTTATTTCTAAAAAAGGGATTTACAGAATCTAACATGGATTCATGCAGTTTTTTTTAGCAAAATAAAATGTAATTTTCCAAGTACAAATTCATCCCAGACACTTATATGTGTGTGCATACATGTGTGTGTGTGTGTGTGTATGTGGGGAGGGGTGGGGGTGAGTGTCTGTGAGAGAGTGTATGTATAACAACGTAACATTTTGCCTGCTTAACATCAGCAAAAGGGATACTGACTGGAGGATGTGAGCCACTGAAGCCATGCCCTAGAGTCCTGTCATATGGATGTAAACGATTCCATTTTGAAGTAGAGTAGGGCAGATCCCTCAGGTATCCTGGCCAATATCTATACCTTACTCAACATCACAAAGAACAGGTCATTATGACATTGCTGTTTGTGGGAGCTTGCTGTGTTCAAATTAGCTGCTGCATTTTCTACATTACAGCAGTGATGAAAATGTAAGTAATGCATTGGCTGCAAATTGCCTTGAGACATTCTGTGATCTTGATATTACTGTATTTAAATATAAGCATTTCTCTTTCTTTGATGTACTAACAGGGGCATAGTTTCCACCTGTGCTGTATCGTTCTATGATTCTATATAAGGTTCATTATTATTTTTTAATAAAATCCCTTTACAATGCTGGGCATTTGATATGTATTGTTGTACAAGGCAGTTGGTTACAATGGGTACACTGAAGAACATTTGGTGTGGCTGTGCCCACTGATACACATAAGTGGTAATTTCTGGAAAAAGGCAGTGAATTTGTAATCTACTCCAGTCTCCAGTTAATCTTTATGGTCTGTAATTATGTGGTTTAGACCTCTTGAAGGAATTACAGCATTCCTTGCCTTGCAATGTAGTTACCTAGTCTTACTTTACTGTAATTTGCTATCTTGCTATATGTAATAAACCTTTCTTTCTACTCTTGCTATTCTGCTGTGATTTCCACGTAATCATTCTTCACTACTTTGTACAGTGAGCCTTTGACTAATTGTTACTTCTGAGTGGGATTGTGAGCTGGAAATCAAGCCATGCTATTCCATAGAATCATAAAATTCCTACAGTGCGGAAAGAGGCAATTCAGCCCAAAACGTCTGCACCAAAGTTTCAGAGTTATCACAGAAGTTAAAGATTTTTAAAAACTAATGCAGAAATCCCCAATTTTCCTGTCTTTCAGATGCAGTTTGACAGAAAGCACAGATTAGGTTTCTGTACTTAACATGGTGACTAACTTACTTAACAATTATGAATCATAGATGTGTAAAAACTCTAATCTATTTATAATCTCCCCCTCTATACATACATAATCTCCCCCTCTACACACATATATAAACTGACAGACATGAAGAAAGCATGGGTGTTATGGGTAGAGGAGAAAGCGAGGACTGCAGATGCTGGAGATCAGAGTCGAGAGTGTGGGGGTGGAAAAGAAGGTCAGACAGCATCCAAGGAGCAGGAGAATCAACATTTCAGGCATAAGCTCTTCATCAGGAATGAGGCTTGTGGGAGAGGGGGGCTGAGAGGGGAAGGTAGCTGGGAACGTGAGAGGTAAATGAAGGTGGGCAGGGAAGGTGATAGACCATAGAGTAGGGTGGGAAGGAAGATATTCAGGTCTAGAGGGCGGTGTTGAATTGGAGGTTTGGGATTGGGATAAGGTGGGGGGAGGGGAAATGAGAAAATTAGTGAAATCCACATTAATCCCATGTGGTGCAGGGTCCCAAGGCAGAAGATGAGGCATTCTTCCTCCAGGCATCAGATGATTAGGGTTGGTGAATGAAAAGGCCCAGGACCCGCATGTTCTTATTGGAACGGGAGGGGGAGTTAAAGTGTTTGGCCACGGACAGTGGCGTTGGTTGGTGCAGGTGTCCCAAAGATGGTGTCCTGTCTCCCCGACGTAGAGGAGACCACATCAGGTGGCAACAGATACAGTAGATGACGTATGTGGAAGTACAGGTAAATTTCTGTCTGATGTGGAAGGATCCTTTGGGGACCTGGACGGAAGTGAGGAGGGAGGTATGAGTGCAGGTTTTGCACTTCTTGCATTGGTAGGGGAAGGTGCCAGGAGTGGGGTATGGGCTAGTGGAAGGCATGGAGTTAACAAGGGATTCACAGAGGAAAGCAATTTGAAGGAAGTGACACCATTCTTCAAGAACACCCGTCAGCAGGAGGAAGTATGGCTTGGGAAATTGAGAAAGGAATGGAAGTGACTTCAAGGCCAAGGACCAATCCACCTCCCAGAAACACTGCCAAATGTGTGGTTAAAGACTCAGCCTAAGATCAGGCTCATCAGCCACACAAGGACCCATAGAAACCATGACCACAAAATTTCCCACTGCCAAGGTGTTCAGCTATCTGGGAGCCAATCACATAGCTATTGGCAGGCAGACAGACTTTGTCATTGATAACTGGTCATGAGAAAGAACACTTACAAAGAGTGTCTTGGTTATTTCTGTTAGAAATCCTTCAACAATCTTTAGTTTTTAAAAACACTTTCTTTCAAATTTCAGTCCACAATCAAAATAAAAAGTTACAGTCTTTACCCTAACATGAGAAGAGGGATCATGGCAACTCTTTACTCAAGCTCTTCATACTGTAAGGCGAGCATCCAGCCCAGCTCCCCCTTACAATGAGGTGCCAGCTCATTGTATGTATGGCAGTTTTGCAAAAACAAAATCACAGTTGCTTTGAATTATACTTAAATAACAACATTTAATGGAGCAGATTAAAGCAAAAATGTTTGTCATATTTGTCTGGCATTTTAATTTGTCCATTTAAATAATGTAAAAATAACATTTGTAAATAGATCATTGCTGTAATTATGTTTTCTGATCCTATTTTCCCATCAGTAAGGTTAAAATGTTAACTGGTTGCATCTGTTTTCTTTAGTTTTTGTTTGGAGCAGATGGATTCCTGTAATGAATTGTTCTTCATTTACTGTAATGAATATATTTTTCAAAACTCTGAAACATATCTGTCATCCGTGGAGCTGGTTCTTCTCCCCCCCATATTCGTAGAAGTAGATCTACACATGCATGACAATCAGTTATTCATTAACACTTCCCAAATTATTTTTGTTGTGAGGTGATAATTAACCTAGATTCTTCCTGCAACTTTAAAGTGTGACTCCATCCGTGGAGTAAAATGTCTTAAGGTGCAACTGAAGGCTGTTATATTGAACTTCAAAATTCTTGATTTGCAAAATGCATGAGTTGTAAGCTCAGTGAATCTTGCAGTATCCTCACTTTAATCTTCAAGCTTTTGTATATTGCTTGCAGATTAGTAAAATCTGGAGTGATTATTGAAATCAATGTTCTGACAGTTGATTCTGCTCAGAAACCAACCAAATACAAAGTGGAATAACTCTATTCGCAAAATGTCAGTTCAGATATTTCTTGTATATGTAAGAGTTGCACTGCTATACAGCTTTTCCAATCATTCTGTGCTGAATTAAAAGCAGCAACTGGGTAATGGTGAACCTTTAGTTTCAATGTACGTGACTAGCTGACAGAGGAAATGCTGCATTGTCAGAGGTGTCATCATTCGGCTAATCAGTCTGCCCTCTCAGGTGGATCTAAAACATCCTGTGGCACTATTTCCAAGTAGAGCAGAGGTTTTCTTCAGTCTACACCAATAACCAATGGTCAACCAAAAAATTCAGATGACCTGGGCCTCATCACACTACTGTTGGTGGGAGGCTCCTGTCTGCAAACTGTCTGCTACCTTTCCTATGTTACAACAGTGAATACACTGCAGAAAGTACATCTCTGCCTCTCAACCACATTGGAGTATCCTGAGGTCGTGAAAGGGTGCTGCCTGAATGAAAAGTTTTCTTACTATCCAAGCAAGATTACAATAAACGGTTAAGTGTATATTATTGCAAGTTTAGGTTATACATATTTTCTCTAAATTCTGAAACTACACACCATTATGCATCCAATTCAGAGGCTATGTGGCAAGATGTAGCAAAACCCTTACTTCCTCTAATGGAGTAAACAAATGCAACTAGGAATTCTATAGAAAAATAAGGAAAATTAAATTTTAGAAAAACATGTAGTGAGGTAGTTTCCTCTTTTAGGACAGTTACTAATGTAGATATAAATAATTTAAAGTTGTATAAGAAGCATTAAATTTAGCAGCTGTATTGTTAGAATTTCTAAATTAATATTAATAATGATTATGTCAGAAAACACTGTAGATTTGACAACAAGCTGCATTACATAGTGTCTTTAATGCCTAGGGACATTTTAACGTGAGCTTGATAAATACCCGCTATGCAGAAGTGCAGGAACAAAATGCTTGCTATTTTAAAGCAGAAGCACAGGCTGCAACCTCTTAAAATGGATGCTACAAGACTTTAATCCATTACAATAATTTAATTTTATTGGCCATCACAGAAATTACTCAGTAAATACTGTGAATCTTGTGACACTGAGGTAATGAGAAACATCTCCTGCAATCTTTCCATCAAATCATGGATAATGGTCTGAATGGATTTGGGCATTACGACATTAATAGGGTTACATTGATAAGATTAAACCCTGGGATTCAACCCAAATTTTCCACTGCAGCTCAAAGTAACTTTCCACATAGGGTGCCTTTGGTAATTGCCCAATCTCTTTGTCTTCCTTCTATGATGAGAGTAAGAGGTTATTCAACAAAAATGCCCTCCTTTCATGGAAAGAAGCAAATGTGCAACTGATAAAGGACACAACCAAAGACATTCAATGCACGCACCTAAACCTGACTTCAACACTCATCACTTCCCCCTACACACATCCCCTCCCTCCTAGCTAACTCTTGAATAGCTCTAACACTGACAGATTAATAAGATTCAAAGGTCTGGAATAACTACCTTATGACAAATGTTTTGATGAGCTTTAGGCAACATTTTAATCAATGAAGGAAGAAAAATTTGATACATTATCTTAGTGGTTTTAATGAAAATATTGCAAGGGGTTTTCATCTTATTCAATGTCTGATGATTCACATAATAAACAATGGTACTGAAATATCCAAAGCAGGAAGAAAAATATAGAATGAGTTCTGAGTTTATATTATAATTCAAAGTAGCAACTAACAATCTCAGTTCCATTTATTTCCTGTTGATTTACATCAAGGACTTCAGCCGTGTTTAACTTTGTTACTGGTTCAGCTGACATTGCATCACAATTGAAAGGAAGCGTTCATTTCTATCAGACAATAACTTTTGACAGATAACTGGAGTAGTTACTGCAGAGATGGAATGAAACACAGGCAATCAGTGTGTTGTAAGGGAAGCTACACTGATTCCAGTCCCGTAACACCTAAACTTTAAAATCACTCCAAGGCTTTGCTCCTTTCTATTCCGTAGCCATCTTCAGCCTTACAACATTCAGTACCTCTGTAAGCTTCTGCTGCATTATCATTTTTGTCATCTCCGCAAACTACCCCAGCCCTAGGCGGCACGGTGGCACAGTGGTTAGCACTGCTGCCTCACAGCGCCTGTAGACCCGGGTTCAATTCCCGACTCAGGCGACTGACTGTGTGGAGTTTGCACGTTCTCCCCGTGTCTGCGTGGGTTTCCTCCGGGTGCTCCGGTTTCCTCCCACAGTCACAAAGATGTGCGGGTCAGGTGAATTGGCCATGCTAAATTGCCCATAGTGTTAGGTAAGGGGTAAATGTAGGGGTATGGGTGGGTTGCGCTTCGGCGGGTCGGTGTGGACTTGTTGGGCCGAAGGGCCTGTTTCCACACTGTAAGTCTAATCTAATCTAATCTAAAATTACAACGTGCTGAGATCTCTTCATCCTGGCCTACTGTGCATCTCCTCATTTCCATCGCTCCACCAGTGGTGATCTTGCCTTCGGTTACCTGAGCCGTAAGCTCTGGAATTCTCTCCATTAAGAGACTGTCTAAAATCTGCCTCATGATCTTTCTGTGGCTCATTTTCAAATTTTGTTTGCTGACAGTTCAGTGAAGCACCTTGAGATGTTCTACCACCTTGAAAGTGCTCGTGACATGCAAATTGTTGTCGATGTCATTCAAATCACTGTTATGAACATCAATGAAATAGAGACAACACGATCAATCTTTGCTTCAGTTCATTGATCCAGAAGAAAAAGAGATAAACAAAACAACAGGTGTCAGTTTGTGCAGACCAAAGGCTTACTATGGACTCTGCTCCTCATCATATTACTGTAAAGAACTGGCACTGCAGTGAGACTGCTCAAACGATCAAGCTTATATTAGGATTAGCTAAATATGACTGTTCCCAACTTTTCTGTCACATTTGAATATGAGATACACTTCTGACCATCTATCCAGGCCATCACTGAGATTCCTCATGTTCGCCTTTGTGACAATGCAGCTCATCTACTGCTGGAACCCTCATCCATGCCTTTTCACTCCAATGGACCTGTCTATTCCAATGACAGCTGCCAGCCTTCTATATTCTACTCTCAATGAACGTCAGCTTTTCTAAATCTTTACTGCAATGATTCTTACTCAAGGCCTGTTTACCTATCATCCTTGTAATCATTCCACTAATCTACACTGGCGCCAGACTGGCAATGTCTCAATTTTAAAGTTCTCAGCCTTCCTTTCAAATCCTTCTGCAGCCTCCCCTTTCCCAATTTCTGTAATCCTTTACAGCCATTGTTACGTTAGTGGCAAAAATGGTCTATTGATTTTCAATGTACGTCATCTGATTTTTAATACCTCGAACCTTCCATGGACTAAAACAGCTTTAAAAAGGGCAAAACGCTGACCTCAGGTGGCTATCAACAAGTCAAGCTTTTTCCCTGCTCACCAACTGGGGCCTTCCCACCAATAACCGCCACACCAATTCCAGCATAACCCCACAGCTCTTATACCTCCCCCCACCCTCCCCCTCAAAGTTCGCTCTAGGGTCACAAGGTTGAGACACTTCATGAAATCATCTATAAACAAGACCCAGTATGAATTGAAATTAACGTGTCATCCAAATGACTGAAACCTCTGTAACTCCTGTTTGATTTACATCTTTCTGGAAGTTTCACACTTTGGGATGAAAGGCCCATCTGCAGATTATCAATATTGAAAAGGACAAATGAAGCCCAAACACAGGAATAAAAAAAGGACTATATTTCAAGCAACTGATTTTGGGCACAGAAAAGAAGGTAAAACGTAGATTTGGAACAGCAGAACTTGAAGACTGTCTCTCCAAGCCTCCCTGCTTTTTCTGTCCACCTCTTAGAAAATAACACCCAGTGAAAAGCAAATTGGAGAAACATCTCTTCACTGAAAACTCTTGATAATATCCACAAATTTCACTATTGTACAGAATATAAGTAATTAATTAAACAACTGTGATCTTAAGTGAAACCTAACATCTCAAGGACTCTAAGGATTTGTTTTCGAATCTTCATATTCTTCATCTTTCTTTTTAAAATAGACATTTTCCCTTTTTTAAACTTTCTACCTGGGTTTGTGTGCATGTGTTTGAGGTCATTGTTTATTATTTTTCTTGGGATTAGTAAGTTTCAAAATTCCTCTGTCTTTCACTCAAGGAAATATTGTAATTGGCTCCTTTACGTTAAATTAACAAGAATCAGAAAAATAATTTAAAATCTTTGTTGTGGCCAACTAAAAGGGAAAAAAAGAGAGGAGTCAATTCACCCCTTCTCACCTAGTCATAACACTTGCAGTCTCTTGAAATATCAGTGCTTCCCCAACCTCAGCAAATTGTGCACTCCAGATTTTCATTTCACCCTCACAATGGGCAATGCCTTTAGCTGCCTGGGCTCCTCAGCTAAGGAGTTCCCTCCCAAAAGCTCTCCACTTCTCTTCCCTCCCTAAGACACCTCTTTGACCAAGCTTTAGGCCATCTGTTCTAATGGATGAGTTTGGAGCTGGAGTGGGGAATCTTCTGCCTCCTACCTGCCACACTCCCCAGCCCCCAACACACACACCCTCCCCACACCCAGCCAATAGTGAATGCAGGGAAGGAAGGCTCACATCAGGAAAAGACTTGGGATGTATTGAATTAGAATGTGGAATTCACCACATGAAATTGAAAGGAATATTATGAGTGGACTTCAACAGAAGGTAAATGAGCAAGTGAGAGACAAAGGCATAGAAGGATATATTAACATGGGTAAGCAAAATGTTTCTATGCTGCACATTTTTGTAATTTCACATCGCAATGGTTAATCACCTTCAGTGTGAAGGTCATTAATGCCCAATGATCTAAGTCCTCACAGAGACTCAGCAGTTCCAACTAGAACAATAACAGACTCAATCCTGAGTAAAACCTATATATCAAGTTAAATCGTTTTATATATCATTGGAGAACATGAAAATAATCAATACCATGAAGTGTTATGAGGCAGTAATATTATCCTGAGGTTCCTTTGGCAGTTATAAGCCACTCAAGCCTTGCTCTTGCAGTTTATGACATCTAAACCTCCACGATTAGATTACTGCTTTGTAATCACTCCCAGGTACCCATTAGTCTCCCTTTATTTTCAAGAGCCGACTGCCTTCTCCAGTTGAAGTATTGGGCAATGATTGCATTTCACTTGCTGGAATTTTGATAAAGCCGACCAGACCAAAATACAGGAAGCTTGGTATTGAAATTTCATACCAAAAGAATTCTACAGCAATAAATGTAAAATTCAAGTGCAGTTCAGTATTGCAGCCACATTCCCTTCAAGAAGAAGACCAAAATGTTATTTCTCTATTCTAAAGATGGTTAACATTGACAATGACTGGAGTATTGACTATTTGCACACTATAACAACATGACATAATGTTGTTTGTCCCCATTTGGATAGGGTCATATAACAATATTGATTTTATTTTTTATTACATAAATGCTTTTCACAATTTAAACTCTTTTCATATTGTAACAATAACTTAGCAACTGTAAGACTGCAGTATCATCAATGTTTCTTACATACATAAATATTGTTGAGCTAAAATTATAGACTGATCAGAATGCAGCAGCACTGCACTCAGATCCAATTAAAGCTGTCAGCCAATCTTCAAATACATTTCAACGTTCTACAGATTGAAACTGTTCACTTTTAATTGAGTCTGTGAAATCCAATAATGTTCTCTCATAATTGACCCGGGTTAATAAACAGTTTACAAAGTCTGTAATACGCATCAACCAATCCACGCTCTGATTGTGATTAGTGGGCCTTGTACTGTCAAACTGATGACATAGGCTTCTTTTAAATAAATAATAAGTGCTGTGGGAGTCCGAGGGTCAGTGACTCAAGTGATGTACACTGGTTTGTTCCCAATGAGATCCTCCCACACTGATTGGAATGAACCCCATCAATGGCTGCAGGAGGTTTGCTTGTTGAGATTTGACAGGAGTACTAGCCATATTGAACAATGAATTAGAGCCAAGGTGTAGTCAGGTGCTTGTTGGAATATTGTATCATACATGTTCTAACATTAACTGGGCTGACTGCTCTTTGGTTCAGCCAGATGTCATAACCTCACAATGTAGCACTGTCTCATTATCACATTAGATTTCCTGCTCAAGAGTCTGCAATTTGGCTCTTGAACCACAACCTTGTCATTCAGAAGCATTATCCAATGAACTATGGTGAAAACAGGAGACTATTAAAAAAGGGGAAGTAGGTGGGGGCAAGTGATGTCAAGTTGCGCTGGCTGGTATTCCAACAGAGCCCAAGAAGTTCCTCAGTTGGGTATGGACAAGGTTGACTTAACAGTTTGTCCATTTGCTCTATAATGGATGTTATAGGTCAGATTCTCAACTTCCTTCTGTCACTAGTAATCAGTGAAGCATTTTATTAAATACCATTCAAAAGAATGTGGAAAGGGGGAGGAAAAATAATGGGAGTGATCAATTTTACTCTTAAATAGATTAGCCTGCCCTGCTCATATCATTGATTTGTTCCAGCTCATTGTATTAAAGAAGGTCACAAGATCAGCACTTATCGCAGAAGTCAATTATTTACTATTGCAATCCCATTCTCACTTTGAAGCCAAACAGGCCATTAGTCTTCAAAGTTGCCTAGGCTCAAAACTCTGGAATTCCCTCAGTGAAGCTTCCCACCTCTCACTCTGATTTCCCTCTCACCAATGCTAGAATGATATGGTCTGTGTTCCTAATACGTTAGTCCCTGTAACACATACCATGAAGACCGGATTTACATCTCGTAAAGTTTCTTAACAACACTCACTGTATACACTGAAATAAGATAACAGACTTACACATTGTCTAAGTTATGTGCTTACTGAGCAAAGATACAATAACTACAAGCATGACACTACTGTTAGTGAAAAAACTACAGTTACACAATAATACAACTTCTTTATTTTCTTTTAAAGAAGGGAACCCTTTTCTGGCTAAATGCAAAATTATCTATTTGGATATATTGTCTCTACAAAATAAGACAACACATTGGCACACATACAACTCAACCAGATGTAATGCTTACAAAGTTATCACGACTTGGCTACACAGTTTCAGTCTGTGGTGTGTGGTCTGTCGTCAAAGATGGATGTGTATCATCTGTCGCGGATCAATAATTGTTGACTGGCAATAATACTTGCAATAAGTGATTAATCATCGCGTGTGATGCATGAATGATCATATGCATTTCATCTATGCTGCCCACTCATCACATAACTTATGCATTGCTCATAACAATATCTTATGACCTGGGGTGGACACTACATTGCAACATCCTTCCACGAACCCTTGTGGTTCATATGACAATTCTGAACACTGATGTTTTGAATGCAAGCTGGGATAACTGTCAGATAACTGTTTTGAGGAGTATCTCACAAACTTGATTGAGTTTTTTGAAGAAGCAACAAAGAAGACTGACAACGTCAGAGCACTAGATGTGATCTATATGGACTTCAGTAAGGCGTTTAACAAGGTTTCCCATGGGAGACTGATTAGCAAGGTTAGATCTCATCAAAGGGAGAACTAGCCATTTGGATACAGAACTGGCTCAAAGGTAGAAGACAGAGGGTGGTAGTGGAGGGTTGTTTTTTAGACTGGAGGCCTGTGACTAGTGGAGTGCCACAAGGATCGGTGCTGGGTCCTCTACTTTTTGTCATTTACATAAATGATTTGGATGCAAGCACAAGAGGTACAGTTAGTTAGTTTGCGGGTGACACCAAAATTGGAGGTGTAGTAGACAGCAAAGTGGGTTACCTCAGATTACAACAGGATCTGGACCAGATGGGCCAATGGGCTGAGAAGTGGCAGATGGAGTTTAATTCAGATAAATGCGAGGTGCTGCATTTTGGGAAAGCAAATCTTAGTAGGACTTATACATTTAATGGTAAGGTCCTAGGGAGCGTTGCTGAACAAAAAGACCTTGGAGGGCAGGTTCATAGCTTCTTGAAAGTGGAGTCGCAGGTAGATAGGATAGTGAAGAAGGCGTTTGGCATGCTTTCCTTTATTGGTCAGAGTATTGAGTACAGGAGTTGGGAGGTCATGTTGCAGCTGTACAGGACATTGGTTAGGCCACTGTTGGAATATTGTGTGCAATTTTGATCTCCTTCCTATCGGAAAGATGTTGTGAAACTTGAAAGAGTTCAGAAAAGATCTACAAGGATAATGCCAGGATTGGAGGATTTGAGCTATGCGGTGGGGCTGTTTTCCCTGGAGTGTCGGAGGCTGAGGGGTGACCTTATAGAGATTTACAAAATTATGAGGGGCATGGATAGGATAAATAGACCATGTCTTTTCCCTGAGATCAGGGAGTCCAGAACTAGAGGTGATAGGTTTAGGGTGAGAGGGGAAAGATGTAAAAGAGATCTAAGGGGCAACGTTTTCATATAGAGGGTGGTATGTGTATGGAATGAGCTGCCAGAGGATGTGGTGGAGGCTGGTACAATTGCAACATTTAAGAGGCATTTGGATGGGTATATGAATAGGAAGGGTTTGGAGGGATATGGGCCAGGTGCTGGCAGGTGAGACTAGATTGGGTTGGAATATCTGGTTGGTTTGGACAGGTTCGACCGAAGGGTCTGTTTCCATGCTGTACATCTCTATGACTCTGTGAGTCTATGTAACACAGCTATCCAAAATTCTCAGTAAGTCACTTTACACTTGACTATCAAGTGTTTTACAATACACATATTATGATCAGTGAAACCATCAGAATCAGTGTAATGAGGAGAACATCCCATTTCCTTCACATGTCTTGGAAGGGTCTACATTTGTACAGTGGACCATTGTCAGACACAACCTGTTAAGAAAGACCAAATGTACTAGATATGATGGTGAATGCATCATCAACTGACACACCAGTGATAGCTTTCATTTGTGAATGCAATAATATAATACTGTCCCCTTTTAGACTGTCTCAAACCTACAAAGGGACTTTTGTTCTTAATTTGTATTTTCGACTCTAATAGCACTTCATGTGGATGTGTCAAATCGTAACAGATTTCACATTTCTGAAACCACTTTGGATATTTTGATACTTCAAAGGTGCTATACAAATGCAAGTCATTGTCCGCCAAATAAAAGTCAGATGCTAGACATAGTCATTATTGGAAACAACATTCTTGTAATTCTTGTAATGTGCCTAAAAGACCTTGATTACCTCTCAGCTTAATATATGACAAAATATATTTGGATTTTTATCTTCAATGTATGAAACCATTGCATTTACAAAATGCTCTGCTTTCAATAAGTTATATTTGGAAAAAATGAAGAGGATTTCGTACTGTGCATTGTCAAAACAATACAGCATAACAATCTTTGCATTCACCATCTGTTACTACTTCATTGTAAATAATACATAATAAATGCAGGTTTACCTGTTATTTCTCAACGAAATATGTTAGTTGTACTAACAGTAATGTTTGCTGTTTTATTAAGATAGCATGTTGCACGGGTGAATACAATTGCATTTACATTATATGGGATATGGCTGATTAGTTGTCATGGAGTTTGGATTTCTGTTTCCATGTGGAACTTTAGACTGTAATATGAGACAACTCAACTGTTTCACTACCATAAGCATTATTATCTGTCTACTAAATGACTAGTTTTATATTTAACATTTCACTGTATATCAGATTACTTCAGTTTTTAGTACAAAACAGGCCATTCTGCCCAACAAGTCTATATTGGTGCTTTTACTCCTCACAATCTCGTCTGTCCTCTCTTTATCAAATCCTATCAATAATATTCTTCTATTTCCCTGAGTGTGCTCATCTGACTTCCCATAAAAGCATTTTTGTGATACTAACCAAGCATTTCAAATGACAAAATAACTAATGCAAAAGAAAGGAAACATCCCCTCCAAGACATGTATCATCTGAATTGGAACAATATTGCCATTCCTTCACTGTCTCTGGAACAAAATCCTGGGATTCTCTTCCCAATAACACATTAAATGTATCAACACTACTTGGACGACAGTGCCTCAGGAAGGCAGCCATTCTGGCTGTTGCATCATGGGAGGCAGTAATGTTGCTGCTGAGCTCCAAACTGGTTGTTGCCCTGTGGGTCAGGGGACGTTATTTTGCTTAACAATGGCTGACATCCTGCAGAGAGTCTAATGGGCTTGCTGTCAGGTAACAGATGCACAGGAAGGTAAGCTGTAAGAGTAGATTCAGGCCATCAAGTCTCCTCCAGCATTCAATGAGATTCCAGCTGATCATAGAATCGTAGAGATGTATTCAAAGTTTGTGAGAAGATTTGTAGCCCGAGTGCTCGTTGTTGTGGTTCTGTTCGCCGAGCTGGGAATTTGTGTTGCAGACGTTTCGTCCCCTGTCTAGGGGACATCCTCAGTGCTTGGGAGCCTCCTGTGAAGTGCTTCTGTGTTGTTTCCTCCGGCACTTATAGTGGTTTGTCTCTGCCGCTTCCGGTTGTTAGTTCCAGCTGTCCGCTGCAGTGGTCGGTATATTGGGTCCAGGTCGATGTGTTTGTTGATTGAACCTGTGGATGAGTGTCATGCCTCTAGGAATTCCCTGGCTGTTCTCTGTTTGGCTTGTCCTATAATAGTAGTGTTGTCCCAGTCGAACTCATGTTGCTTGTCATCTGCGTGTGTGGCTACTAAGGATACCTGGTCGTGTCGTTTCGTGGTTAGTTGGTGTTCATGGATACGGATCATTAGCTGTCATCCTGTTTGTCCTATGTAGTGTTTTGTGCAGTCCTTGCATGGGATTTTGTACACTACGTTGGTTTTGCTCCAGACATCCCACTCAGACCTATCGTATCGCTACTAGGGACACCATCACACAAACTGGCTAAAGAACTACAGCAGAAACTGAAACACCTGATCAGCGGATCCAGACACTCTATGGAGTGAACACAGGAATGACAACCGGAAGCAGCAGAGACAAACTACTATAAATGCCGGAAGAAACAACAAAGAAGCGCTTCACAGGAGACTCCCAAGCACTGAGGATGTCCCCTAGACAGGGGACGAAATGTCTGCAACGCAAATTCCCAGTTCGGCGAACAGAACCACAACACAGAGATGTATAGCATGGAAACAGATCCTTTGGTCCCACTCGTCCATGCCGACTAGAAATCCTAACTTAACCTAGACCCATTTGCCAGCACTTGGCTCATATCCCTCTAAACCCTTCCTATTCGTATACCTATCCACATGCGTTTTAAATGTTGTAATTGTACTCACCTCCACTACTTTCTCTAGCAGCTCATTCCATTCTTGCACCACCTTCTGTGTGAAAACATTGCCCCTTAGTCCCCTTTCAAATTTTTCCCCTCTCACCCTAAACCTATGCCCTCTAGTTCTGGACTCCCCCAACTCAGGAAAAAGACTTTGTCTATTTATCCTATCCATGCCCCTCATGATTTGAAAAACCTTCATAAGGTCATGCCATAGCCTCTGACACTCCAGGGAAAACAGCCGCAGCCTATTCAGCCTCTACCTTATAGCTCAAATCTTCCAAACTTGGCAACAATCCTTGTAAATATTTTCTGAACCCTTTCAAATTTCACAACATTCTTCCAGAGAATGTGGGAGACCAGAATTCTACATAATATTTCAAAAGTGGCCTAACCAATGTCTTGTACAGCCCCAACATGACCTCTCAACTCCAATACTCAATGCTCTTAAAAATAAAGGAAAACATACCAAATGCCTTCTTCACTATCCTATCTACCTGTGACTCCACTTTCAAGGAATTACTAACCTGCGCTCCAAGGTCTCTTTGTTCAAAAATATTATCCAGGACCTCAGCATTAAGTGTATAAGTCCTGCTCTGATTTGCCTTTCCAAAATGAAGCACCTCACATTTATCTAGATTGATCTGCTACTCCTCAGCCCATTGGCCCATCTTATCAAGATCCTGTTGTACTCTGAGGTAATCAGATTGAAAGGGTGTACTGGGTTATGGTGCAGATCCCGCACCCCCCACCCCACCCCGGCTTGGTCCTAGTGCATTTTCACTCATATAAGGACAAGCAAAAAGACACATAAGCCTCCAGATCCCTGGAAAAAGATCCACAGGCACTGCTGTACAAGGGTTCAAAAATCATGTTTTTCAAGGATTTCTCTGCAGCTGTAATTGGAAAGAGGAAGCCTTTCGATGAAGTTAAAAAGAGGCTGAGGAACCTGAGCATCCAGTACTCCATGAGATACACCACAGTACTTCGTTTCAGTCATGAGGACTCAATTAATACATTTGACTCGGTGGATAAAGCTAAAAACTTTGTGGACACTTTAAAATAGGCGGATTGGCCTGAAGAATACGGTTAATGTTTGTTCTTTTCTATCTTTCCCCATGTTTTCCCTTGTTTTTATTCCTTTCTTTCTCCCTAATAATTTCCTTTTTGGAAAGGGGGGAAAAGACTTTGGAATAAGTTGTTCCTTTTTTAAAATAACTGGATTTTCTGATGGGAAATTTTGTGGATTTTCTTTGTTGTCTCTCCCCCTTTGTTTGTTTGTTCTGTTTCTCTTTTGCACAAGTAGGGGTGACATGAAGCCAGGGATGGATGGAGTGCTCATCCTGACTTTGTCTTTTTTCTGTTAACTTAAGGATCATCTCCGTGTTTTTTTTCTGGCCTAAGGCTTGGGCACAGTCCAGGTTTGAAGCAGCTGTGAAGGAGGGGATGGGTAGGGTGAGTGCCCCCTAATGACAGGGGGAAGAATCTTCCATTCAAGGTTTTATAGTTGGTTTACTTTGTAGTTTTTTGGTAGTAATAGTTGTTTATTGTTATGATACAGTAGTTTTTGTACATATAGTTCTTCGATTCTATGAGTCTTTATTTACTTATGCTCGGCGCTTTGTAAGCAGGTTTCTCCCTCCGAGGGGTTTAAGGGTCTCTGAAAGGGGATATGACTAAGTATCTTATTAAATAGTACACCTGGAATATTAAGGGAAGTCATTCGCCTGTTAAAAAGGAAAAAGTGTTTTCTAGTCTTAGGAAGGAAAGGGTTGATATTGCTTTGTTGCAGGAAACACATTTTGATGATGAGGACACCTCAAATTACAACAGGGGGGTTATGACCAGGTACTCTTTTCATCCTTTACCACTAAAAGTAGGGGAGTGGCAGTCCTTATCCAGAAAAATCTTCCATTCACATTATTAGAGCAATTGAAAGATGAGTAGGGACGGTTTGTGATACTTAAAACCCTGATACATGGGGAGGAATATAGCATTTTAAACGTCGACTGCCCTCATGCGCATCCCCTCAAATGTTTGATTATGCTTCCCCTAAGTTGAATGCTTTTGGAACACGGCACATTATTATAAGGGGGTGGGGGGGGCGGGATTTTAATTGTCTTTTGGATCTGACAGTGGACAGGATGCCTTGTGGGTCCACAACTATTTCTTCACAGCAAGAAGGTGGTTGATTTATGTGAGGAGTTGGGGCTGGTGGATATTTGGAGATGTCTTCACTTTACGGGCAGAGACTTCACCTTTTTTTTCCAACCCACATAAATGTCACATGAGGATTTACCTCTTTCTGGCTGCCTTGGCCCTTCTGGATTTGATGAGTTGTAAAATTGGAAATATAGCTCTCTCTCATCACACGGCGGTATACTTGGAGGTTAAGGCCAAGAGTGAAGGGCTAGGTTTGCGGCCCTTTTCTCCTTAAGGATTCCAAATTTGTGGAATACTTTTTGAAGGCTAATAGTCTGTCTATGCTATGGGAGAATGCTAAGGCCTTTGCTAAGGGATTAGCTATTTCCTATTCGGCTAGCTGGAAACGACAGAAGGAGGAACAGCAGCATCTACTTGAGACACGGTTGAAAGCCGCCAAGGCAGCACATTTTGCACGGCCTTCAGTGACTAAGCTACAGCGGATCACGGCCCTCCAGGCTGCCTTGAATTCAACACTGACACAAAATGCAAAGAAAGAACTTGCTTTTGCTAGACAAAGGCTGTTTGAATATGGGGATAGGCCAGGGAAGTGTTTACGTAGCTGAAAATGTGTTGCTGGAAAAGCACAGCAGATCAGGCAGCATCTAAGGAGCAGGAGAATCGACGTTTCGGGCATGAGCCCTTCTTTAGGCATTCCTGAAGAAGGGCTCATGCCTGAAACGTCAATTCTCCTGCTCCTTGGATGCTGCCCGACCTGCTGCGCTTTTCCAGCAACACATTTTCAGCTCTGATCTCCAGCATCTGCAGTCCTCACTTTCTCCAAGTATTTACGTACCTGACTAGGAAAAAGTGTGCTCCCCAATCCATTACTGCAATCAGAGACAGCGCTGGGGTCCTTACATATGATGCTAAAAAGATTAATGAGGCTTTTCGGAGCTTTTACTCTGAAGGTTGCAAGGACAGGAGGGCTAAAATGGAGACCTTTTTTAAGAACCTGGACCTCTCAGGGGTAACCTTGGAATAGGCCTCTCTCCTTAGTGCCCCCATGACAGTTCAGGAAATACAGGAGGCAACTGGGCAACTTCAGAGTGGGAAAGCACCTGGCCCTGATGGTCTCCCTGGTGAGTTTTATAAGGAGTTTATAGGGATTCTGTCAGAGCCCAATGTTGGAGATGTACAATCAGTCCTACATGCATGAATGCCAACCACCATCTTTCAGAGAAACTAATACTTCCTTAAATTCTTAAGAAGGGGAAGGTTCCTGAGGATTGTGCCTCATATAGGCCCATCTCTCTATCAAATTAAGATTTCAAGATTCTGTCCAAGATCCTTGCACTGAGATTGGAAAGGGTGTTGCCCCATATTATTAAAGAGGACCAGACAGGCTTTATAAGGGGCCATAGGTCCTCTAAAAATATTAGAAGGTTGCAGAATATGGTCCAAGTTTGTCAGCAATGATCGATTCAGGGGTCGGTGATTTCCTTAGATGCATAGAAAGCATTTGACTGGGTGGAATGGCTATTTCTTTTTTATGTCTTAGAACAGTTTGGGTTGGGTGGGGTCTTTGTTAGATGGGTCGAGATTTTATATTGCCACCCTCTGGCCGCGGTCATCACCAACAGGGTGTAGTCTGGGAATTTTAGAATTGGTAGGGGTAGTCGGCAAGGCTGCCCCCTCTCACCATTGTTGTTTACATTGGTGATAGAGCTGCTGGCAGAGACCATTTTTCAGAACATCCACATAACTGCTCCAGAAGTGGGATCGAGGGCACACAAGATTACACTGTACGTGGATGATGTTCTTCTGTTTTTATCGAACCCGATGACCTCCGTACCCCATTTGATACAATATATCAATTCATTTGGGACTATAAATTTAACTTTGCAAAATTGGAGACTATGCCTTTGGGGATGTGCCAGAAGTTGAAAGTGGCCCTAAGTTCCCTTTTAAGTGGTCACAGGCAGGGTTCCGATACCTAGGCATTTTTATTATCCCCAAGTTTGATCTGTTATTTCGGACTAACTTGCTTGACAATATTAGAGTGGATCTCCGGAGACAGGAGGCTCTTCCAATTTCATGGCTGGACCGAATCTCTCTCATTAAGATGAATGTTCTTCCTCGTTTGCTTTATCCCATGTGTATGCTCCCTATAATGTTTCCCAGGTCAATGCTGTGGAAGCTTATGGGATGGTTTGGTTCCTTTGGCATCGTGGGCTCAAACTTACTAAATTGCAGTTGCCTCAAGGAGGGGGAGGAGTTGATTTCCCAGACATCAGGGGGTACCAATTGAGTTCCCTGCTGTCCTTTGTCTGCGACTGGGTAGGTAACGATCCAAACTCAATATGTCTGGATATCGCGCCTCCCAGGCAAAGTGCCCTCTTATTAACCTATTGTTCATGGATAAGATGAAGACAGTTATGGACCACTGCCGGAACCCCATTGTCATTAGTACAGTTAAGGTATGGAGGGTGATGTGTCAGAGTGAGAGTTGTTTATCCAAGACTTCACCACTTACACCTATAGTTGGCATGCCAGGGTTCCGACCAGGGATGATGGACTCAGCGTTCAAACTATGGGCAGCAAGAGGAGTTTCTTGTTTGGGAGACTTGTTTGAGGGGGAGGTTATGATGTCTTTTAAGCAACTGAGCTGCAAATACGGGTTATCCAGCAGAGATCTTTTTCGTTTCTTTCAGGTTGGGGATTTCATCCAGAAGAAGACTATGCTTCTCTCTAAGCCCTATAAGCCCTGATACAGAGAGGTTGTTGCTATGTTCCACAAGTACCCTTTCGGTTAGTGCCCTCTATCACCTGCTGGGTGACAGGGCCTGGCAGGATATTAACCGGTTATGTGAGGTCTGGGAGCAAGAGCTCGGAGTGGAGATCTCTTCTGAAACATGGGAGAACATACGGGAGAATACTCGAATGATCTCAATCTGTAATAGGACATGCGCTACGCAGTTAAAAGTTCTGCACAGGGCTCATCTGGCACCAGACCATCTGGCGAAGTTTTAAAAAGGGGCATCTTCAGTGTGCCCCAAATGTAAAATAAGTGTAGGTACTCTTACACATTGCTTCTGGACATGCCACAGGCTCCGTGTTTATTGGAGCGCTGTGGGGGGAGAGATAGGGAGGGTATTGAGGACTGAAGTCAAAGTAGACCCAATATCTCTCCTCTTGGGTCAACTGAATTTAGCATCTTTAGATGGACATGGGAAGACACTACTTAATATTCTTGCATACTGTGCACAGAAGAATATTCTAATGAATTGGGTGTCTGAGAACCCGCCAGGATTGCTGGGATGGCAGAAATTAATTATGGAGCACATTCCCTTAGACTTTTTTACAAACATGGTGCACCACACAACAGACCATTTTTATAAGACATGGCAGCCCTACTTGAGTTATTTGGATATAGATTTGTCAATTATCTTAACTAGGGCATTTGTTTAACTGGGCTGGTTAGATTTCTCAAGCCCTGGGCCCTGGAGGGGGTCTCCTGAGTAAATATGGGTATATATACAATGCTCCCGTTCCTTTGTTTGGGAGCTTTGCACATTTTCTACGTTTACTCTGTGAAGTTCTCTTAGAATCTTATACATTTCAAAAAGGTCTCATTCTTTTAAACTCAGCTCCAGTGGGTGTTTTGGATCCTAAAGAACCCTTCAGACAGCAGTGTATCATGGGGACTAGCCTGAATTTGAATGGCTGAACCTGAGAGAGGGAGGGAAAGGTCGCACTAAAATGGTGCCAATCAAGTCAGGTAATGTTTGGAAATAAACACTGTTAATACATTCACGAGATTTCCGGTTCTAATAACTTGGCAACATTAAAGCAAAATAATGCTAAAAGGGGCAATGTTAAAAGCAGACTCCCTACATTTCATATTAGACAATACAACAAAAATCATATGAAAGTCAGTTACGTAGAATGATAGGGAACTGGCATTTTCCACTGCACGGTGAAATTTTGAAGCAAATAGCATGGGTGCTTTTAAGAAGTTAAATAAGTTCATGATGGATCATGTAATAAAGATATGCAGATAAGGTCAGCTAAATCAGGCCTGTGAAGAGATTCATGTGAAGCACAGACCAACTGGGCTATTTCTGAACTGCAAACTTCTCTGTCATTTTATAGGAATAGCAACATAATCATGATCACAGTATAAATAAATATGTGAAGTTCAACATAATCTGCTAAGGATTCATTTAATTTCAGGTTGGGGAAGAATCATTCCTTAAGTTGGATGCTAGCCTAAGTCAGCAACTGTAGCTCGGAATTTTCCATTGTTGCTCAATGTCAGCTGAGACAAATGTTAAAATTGGTGAAGAAACTAAAAATAAAACTGAAATCACCATTTGATCACCCGACATGCTTCTCATCATGAACATGCACATTCTCCCTGTGTCTGCATGGGTTTCCTCCTCGTGGTCCAGTTTCCTCCCACAGTCCAAAGATGTGCAAGTTAGGTGAATTGGCCATGTTAAATTGCCCGTAATGATCAGGGATTTGTAGGTTAGGTGCATTAGTCAGGGGTAAATGTAGAGTAATAGGTAGGAGAATAGGTTTGGGTGGGATACTCTTCGGAAGGTCGGTATGGACTCTTGGGATAGGAAATGTTTGGAGGGATATGGGCTACAAACAGGCAAATGGGACTAGTTCAGTTGAGGAAACCTGGTCACCATAGAAGAGTAGGGCCAAAGGATCTGTTTCCGTGCTGTGTGACCCTATGACTCTAATGGAAAGAATTCTCTTGTTCTTTTTCAAAATAATGCCAAGGATCTTTTGTATCTAAGGTGGCAAATATGACCAGACAGAGCAGTGCATCTAACTAGCACCCCATCTAATACTTGAATTATTCACTCCAACTTGAACCCTCCAACACTGACATACAGTGAAAGCAGTGCACATCATGTGGAAGATGCACTGTAACAATTCACCAAGCCTCCTTCAATAACATCTTCCAAATCCCTGACCTCTATCACTTAGAGGGGCAAGGGCAGTCGATACACATGAACACCTTCACCTACAAACCTCAAACTCACTTGACTTGAAATAAAATTCCAATCCCATCACTGTTGCTAGGTCAAAACCCTTGAAATGAAAATGTGTTGCTGGTTAAAGCGCAGCAGGTCAGGCAGCATCCAAGGAATAGGAAATTCGACGTTTCGGGCATAAGCCATTCATCAGGAAGGGCTTATGCCCGAAGCGTCGAATTTCCTGTTCCTTGGATGCTGCCTGACCTGCTGCGCTTTAAACAGCAACACATTTTCAGCTCTGATCTCCAGCATCTGCAGACCTCACTTTTTAATCAAAACCCTTGAAATCCCAAGATACAGTGTCTTCAATAATGTAGCCCTCCCTCTCTACTGTCACTGAGAGTGACAACCTGGAAATATGAGCTCAAGTCCTGGGAGTGGGACTTGAATCCACACGTTCTGATTCAATGAAAGCACGTGCCCACAAAACTATGGTTGATAAGAACATGACAAGTTCAAAGTGGGTAGAACTAAAGAGGAAATCATGTCAACATGAGCTAAATAACTGGGCAATGCAAAAACCTGAATTAAAATTGATATTTTATTTTCAATTTCAAAAACTCCCAGATTGATTGTACACATAAAAGCAAGTGCTATATAATTACAGACTTATAAACCCATCTTTCAAAATCAAGAAATGACCTGGATTTGTCAATTCACTTCAGTGATTAATTTTCTCCAGAGTTCAACAGTCAGGATTAATGTCCACAGCCAGCTTCCTGACAGGAAATATTACAAAGTCTCTCTTACCAGTGGTAAACTGAGGCAATTAGTATTTATAATTGCAGCCAATAAATGAAAAATAAATTATAATGTTCTACATTGAATTACATTGAATTCAGAGCCTACAAAGAAACCATGTAGTCCGGCAAGTGTTCATGCTCAAGATGAACCTCCATCCACTCAATTTCATCTCATCTCTTCAACAGTACCTTCTATTCCTTTCTCCCTCATGTACTCAACTCAATTTACCTTAAATTCATCCATACTATTCTTCTCAACAACTGCTAGCCATGGTAAATTCACATTCTCACCACTCTTAAAATGAACACTTTATTTTCCTAAATGCCTTATTGGACATATTAGTAATGATCTTGTATTTACAACTCCTTGTCCACAAGAGGAAACACTTTTCCTGAGTCTACCCTATTGAACCACTTCCATAACCTTGAAGAGTTTTTTTTAAAGTCAACTCCCAACCTTGGCCTTTCTGAAAAAAAACAGACACAGTTCAATATTCCATCTTAGTTACAATGCTTGCGTAATGATGTCATCCCTGTAAATCATTGTGGCATGTTCTCTAGCAGCTCCATAGCCTGTTGATGATGAAGGCCAAAATGATACATGGTACTCTCAGGGTGAAACTTTACATGGATCCCTAAAAACCTGGGAACAACAGCACCTCTTCTTGGCTGGGTCAAACTAAAACAATCTTAAGGCTGTCAGGACATTAACTGACTCATTGAGAGGCCTCCAAGCACATATAGGAGGACAGAGCTCAAAGGCTACTGGCTGTCTAGTTCCAACTACATCACTGGATGTGTTAGCACAAATAGGTCTCCGAATTGTAACATTGGAGCAAACTGGAGCTGTGTTGAGATCAGGGCTTTGCTGCGATTGGGTTGGCACCTCACTTCACTAAAAGTTGACAAGCTTCACCAAGCAGCCTCACACGTGGTGTGGATAACTTCCCACTAAAGGCAAAATTTCACCAGCAGCACGGGGAGCCTCAAATGGCACATGGCACTCACATCCACAAACATTTTACCCTTTTGTGGTCGAAACAGCATTTAACACAATTTTAGCTTCACTGATTATCAATTCTCTTTTGAAATGAATCTGGCCTTGTTAACTTGAATTGCTGTTTTTAGCAATTTCTTTATCTGTACATTTACTAAAAAGTGTCTTTTCAGGATAAGAAATAAATTATTCTAAATTACCTCAGATCTACATCATAATCTGAAAAATCTTTCATCTCCAGATAGTCTAATGACTATTTGTAACCTGAACCCAATAGGCATTTCCAGTGACACATGTTGTAAGGACTTCTCCTGTCCAATATATCTTATCTGGAAGGGACTCATCTCTGTTTCATTGCCGTAATGATTCACAGTTCTGACTGCAGATCAGGACTGGTATGGAAATGCAGCCTCATACTGGGCTCAATATAACCCTGTATATGACATTACAGAAAGATGGACAGATGAAAGACAGAAGAAATAGGAGCAGGTGTTGGCCATACAGCTCCTTGAGATTGCTCTGTCCTTGAGTAAGTTTATCACTTATCTGACCTTGACCTCAATGTCTCTTTCTTACTTGTTTCCCTATAATCTCTGAATCCGCTATTATTCGAGAATCTTCCTCTCAAAGCTTTCAATAAGATGGAGCAGCTTATCAAATGTCTATCAAAAACCCAAAGATACTGTATCTCATTTACCCTTTTCTACCTTAATAGTAACTTCCTTAAAAAAGTTCTTTTCAATTTCTTACAGGTGAACATGTAACATTATCAAAGCATATTATAATTTTGTTATTGTGTTATTCATAAAAATTACCCAATAGAAATAGATCAGTAACCCTTGAGGCATCTGGAAAGGTTTAAAAATGTATTTCATCCAATTGGCAAGACTGCATGCAACTTATCGTCATAATGATGAGGAAAGGAACCCCAAGGTACAGGATTGAGTCTTCAGGCAAGTGATGGAGCAATCAAACGCCCAATCCTTGGTTCGATTGGCTACTGAAAATGGATGTGATGTAGAATTACATGCTGAAATAAATGACAAACCAAGTAACCCCGTTCCATTCCACTAGTGCTCTAAAGACAGTCCTTGACCCTTTGTCTGGTGTCACTTTGACTTGAGCTGTTTCTTTAGGCCATTTTGCCAGTGGCAGTTTGCTGGTGGTTTTAAATCTCAGAAGGAGATCCTGAATCTATGGGATCTGGAACATGAATTGAATCCAAACTGTTGGTTTTATTCAGAACCACACATCAGCCATCTAACCACAGAATTAATTGTCTCGGTATTGGCAAGCATGGCTGCCAGTGGGGGATCAGTGAAAATTGGCAACGGATACGAGGTTAAAATTGGAGACAACTGTAGGGTTGGGGGCTTTGCAGAAGTGGAGATGATTAGGAATCAGAAGGCTGGAATTGAGGCTGTCTTAGATAGAAAAGTAATACTGTACTAGTTTGCATCTTTGCTTCCAGTAGTCATTTCTACCATAAGGCACTCACAGCAAGTATCTATATTACACCTAGTTCAATAAAGATACAGAACGAGCCAGGTTGGTGTCCTATGAGCTCTGAACAGGGGCACTGTCAGACTGGGTTAATGGACCTAGGGGTGATGGATGATTTGATGGAGTTAGGATATGAATTGCTGAATTTTAGATGAAGTCATATTTACCAAAGTGGGTTCAGTCAGGTGAGTACTAGAGCAGCAAAAGAACTGCAGTTTTTCCAGCAACAAAAATTATTGCTTGTCTTACAAAGGTATTACTGCAATGTGAGTTGCCTCCTCAGAAAAGTTTAATAGATCAAGATAAAAGATCAACCGACTTTTAAAAAAAACACAGATCTAATTTCTATTTGAGGGTAGAGCTGAAGTTTATTAAGATAAAAACAGGCACAGATTATTAAGTACTCAATGAACTATAAGACCTCATTCACTGTGTGACTGATATAGAGACATCGGAGCAGTAATTTTATAGCTCTTAACTGACAGATTAAGCTTAGAGAGTTGGGACTTCTCTGTTCAAAATATGGCCATTAAAGACAACTTACCACTTCCCTTGGTATAGAATCAGAATGTCCCAGAATACCACTCCTCGCTCCACTGCAAAATTGCAGGCGAATGCCATCAGTTGACTCTCAGAAAAGCTCACCTTTCCAGGGTTTAGCTGATGTCAGCTGCCTCAGGTCATCCACTCAGAATCTGAGTTGCCAGAATTACATTGCCAGAACTGAGATTGCCAGCTATGGTTGGACAAAGCCCAGGAGGTCTAATTACATGGCCTCTTGCATCCAACTGACCATCCCCAAAATCTTGCAACTGGTCATTCAATATGCCAATCTTCACTGAAAAATTCCTTTTTCCCCCCCCAAACTCTTTCATGGGATGTGGGTAAAACTGGCAAGATCAACATTACTTGTCCTTCCTTAACTGAACCACTAAACTCAACTGCACGCTATGCCATTGGAGAAGGCAGTTGAGAGTCAAGCACGTTATTGTGGAGTCATATGAAGATCATACCAGGTAAGAATGCCAGGTTACCTTCCCTAAAGGGCATTACTAATGAATGTGATTTTAGAAAAACATAAATAGTTGCCATGGTCACCATTACGGAGACCGGTCTTAGACTCCAGATTTATTGATTGATTTTAAATTCCACAAGCTGCTTTACTAATTCCCTGATTACTAGTTCAGTGGCATTACCATTACCTCACATCAATGTATTTTCACCATCAATTAGAAAGTGAACAGCCTTGTTAGTTGTTTGGATGATGCCTGATTGTCATTCAAACAACCTTTCTTCCCTTACCCACTGATTTCCAATATTTTTTAAATCAAATAGTACGGTACAAATACAACTTTAAAAAGCATATTTTGTTTTAATGCCTCTTTGATGTTTCTCAGGGCTTCTGTTTGTAGCAGTATCCATGGAGATTAATCTTCAATTTCTCGAAACTCCAGATTGATCCTGGAGGATTGGCATTGCTGGTGGACACCCAAAAGGCCAATTTAAGACAAGGCTGAAATGTTGGGTATGTGATCTGAACATGACGACTACTCAGCTCCTGGAAAATGTATCCAATCTGATTTCTAACGAGGTGAATCCCAAGCTTGCCTTTAATTTATCTTAATAAGCTTTTAAACTCCAGTGTGCAGAGCATTCAACTGCCTTTTCTGCAGGGTTAGTATCACCACAAAGTAAGTGTTTAAATATGCTAAACTAAAATGTAGGGGTCCTGTTCTCATTAAATCCCTTGCATGGGTACATTTATAAAGGGGAACTATTGCTTCATATCCATATGCCTATCTTAAAGTACTGTTCCACTCAATAGCACAACATGCCAAACCTGAAGTGGTCTGCACCATGACTACCACTTATATTTTATTTTAGTATATCTTGATGTATTCTCTTTCAAAAAAGAACAGCAATATGCTTCCTCCCTCATCCCATCATTATTATTCTTAAATTAGGAACAGGCGCTAAATGGTCAAAGAGTTTCAGCATCAATACTGGAATTTTTAATATATTGATGTATACTGGCGCAGTGAGAATATGGAACTTATTGCCATGTGAAGTAGTTGAGCCAAACAGTATAGATGGTTTTAAGATGAAGTCAAGTAAATACAAAAGAGGGAAATAAATAGAGGGATATTCTGGTCGGGTTTGACGAAGAAAGGAGAGACAAGCATGTCAGAAGTAGATGCACTAGTATAGATTTGTTAGGCCGAATGACCTGTTTCTGTGCTACAGATAAGAAGTAATCCGTGATGTGCTGCAAAATGGGTTAAATGTAAAACTAGTAATTTAGTACACAGATAACAATGTGAACCAGTTGGGTTGTCTCATATTACCGTCTAAAGTTCCACATGGAAACAGAAATCCGAACTCCATGACAACTAATCAGCCATATCCCATATAATGTAAATGCAAATTGTATTCACCCTTGCAACATGCTAACTTAATGAAACAGCAAACATTACTGTTAGTACAACTAGCATTTTTCATTGAGAAACAACTGAGAAATAACAGGTAAACCTGCATTTATTATGCATTATTTGCAACCAAGTAGTTACAGACTGTGAAAGCAATATGCTACATTGTATTGACAATGCACAATATAAAGTCTCCATTGTTTTCCTGGATTTTTTTAGTGCAAGCACAAAATTGAACACAAAATCCAGATTGTTGTCATACATTAAGCTGAGAGGTAATCAAGATCTTTAAGGCACATTACAAGAATGGTGCTTCCCATAACGGTTCAGCATCTGCCTTTCAATTGGGAATTATATTTATACAGAACATGGCAGCACAATCAAACACGATGGGACACTGAACCACGTAATTAAATATTACACAGCTCTGGGTCAAACTCAGAAATCCCGGGACCCTGTGGTGCTCTCTGATCCACCACCCCTGACCCAAGCACTGTTCCCATCCCCGGATGAGAGCACAGCGGGGCCCACTGGAGTCTCAAGTCCTGGTTACTGAGTCCTGATACCTCCTGGGGTGTCAATACAGGTGACCAGATGTTTTGGTCGAAGCTTTCAAAGAACATACTCAAGGGAAAGAGAGTGAATGGAGATGAGGTTTAGGGTAGGAATTCCAGTCAGCTGACAAACTTTATCACTCTCATGACTGCAAAATGTCTTTCTGAAAATGGGATTGCGAAAACTGATACTTATTTGTCTTTATGTGACAAGTACTGATTTTACTGATGTTAACTTTATGTTTCACAATGAGATGAGTGAAATTTAAATACCGGTATGGATCAGTTGGGCTAAACTTTCTGTGCTGTTACTTCCATGTAATGAAACTAATCACTAGTATAAATGCACGCAGCCCTGTAAATGAGGGGGAAATTGTTTCCCATTTCTGTGCCTTCAGATCATGGTCACTGATTCTATTCTTAAAAGCATCCCAGTGCATATAACATGTGGCATGTTGTTTCCAATTTATCTCTACCAGCTCAGATGTGGTCTGCTGCTTAAATGATTTAACATCCTGTACCATAAAATGAAAACAAAATGTACAGAAATGGCAGGTCCACTTACTTATCCTGCAAAGCAACATTGATCCTGCACAAATGTAAATAGCTATCAGTCTGCATCGTAAGACCCTATAATTACTACAAGCGATGTACTGTCAGCTTTGCTCAAAACATTTCTTTCAGTTGTGCCAACAGAAACAAAAACAAGTTTCAAGGTCAACGAGAAACAGTTGCTTTCTGTTTTATCGGAATTCCCAGCTCTGTAAGCTTTTAGGAACAAAAAGTTGCAATTTAAACAGGATGTCATTATGATGGTGCCAGTGCTTCCCATATTATAACAAAAAAGGCAACAGACATCAAGCACCACCTATTTCCGTTTGCTGCACTGCAGTATAGCAATTCAGCATTGAAAAACATTTCCATAGAAACCCCAAATGCTTGCCAACAGCTGACCAAAACCGTCAGCGACTGGAGAAGACTATTCGTACTAATAAAGTGATTTACCGAGGCTGAAGAAATTGCAAACACATACCCGAAGCAAACCATAACTTTGCAAATTGGTAGAAATGTTCATCCTATCCAAATGCTCACAAAGTCAATTCAAAGATCCTTTTGTGTGCCAAAGTTCATAATTTGTTTTACAAACTGGACTGATCTGAAAATTGGACCAAGTGCAGTTTATAAATTAGAGGATCTTACAGCACAACGATGTAGCCATCATGTCTATGCTGGCTCTTAGATGGAGTTATGAGGTAACAATGGCCTAGTGGTATTATCACTGGGCTAGTAATCTAGGGACACAGGTAACGTTCTGGAGCCAAGTGTTGGTGGAATTTCAATTCAGTAAAAGTCGAAATTAAAATGTATCGATGCATGTTGCAGCTGAATCTGCTTGCAACATGTTCCAGATTACAACCTGCAACAGAAAAATGGTTTCTCCTTACCTGTCTGACTCTTGCCAAAAACCCAAAAGTTAGCTTTCTATTAAAAACAATACATTTGCAATTTGCTGGTTTTCAATTCTGTTCTTAACAAAGTCTAAAGGGATAGATTGAAAGACTATTCGATAGATAATGTAAACAGAACAGTGGCAAATGGATTCAGTTGCAGGCAAATGTGAGGTCATCCAACATGCAATTATGTAAGAACAGAACAAGGCACTTATTAAATGGAGGCCTTTATGATGTGATGGATAATACTGTCCCTTCTTGTGAGACAGCAGTTCTAGGTTTGAGCCCCATCTCAGGATTTGATGGCCAAGAAAAATGTGTTCATGACATGGCTATGACCATTAGATACAGGAGTAGAACGTGGCCCATCAATCCTGCTCCACCATTTAATCATGGTTAATATGTATCTCACCCCCATTTTCCTGCCTTTTCCCAATAACCCTTAATCCCCTTACCAATCAATCAATCAATCACTGTCTTCATACGCTCATTGATTTGATCTCCACAGCCCCTGTGCAATGAGTTCCACAGATTCACCACCCTATGGCTTGTGAAAGTCTTTCCTGTCTCAGTTCTAAAGGGTCACCCCTTCACTTTGAGAGTGAGCCTTTGGGTCTTAAACTCTCCTCTTGCTGGTTGTCTCATCCTTATCCTTTATATGCTTCTTCTTCCTTGGGATGAATTCCTGCTGCGTTTCCTGTGAATTACTCTAGACATTCCTCTAAACAGATTGAGTAATTCTGCAAATTCTTCCAACTCAAGTTCAGAGCCTCGGGTAAATGTGAGGCAGATTCCTTGTCAGCCACGTGATGGGAAGAAAGTTGGAGCACTTTGAAATTTCAGGAAGTCTCAATCAACAAGGGTCACCGACCAATCAGAGTTGGCCTCCCACCAATCCACCCTCATCTCCAGGCACCTTCCCCAGCCACCACAGGAATTGCAAAACTTACACTCATACCTCCCTCATTACCTCCACCCAAGACCCCAAAGGAGCCTTTCACATTCATCAGAGTTTTATGTGCACCTCCACCAATGTCATTTATTGATCTGTTGCCCCCGATGGGGTCTTCTCTACACTGGGGAGACAGGATGTCTACTTGCAGAGTGCTTCAGAGAATATCTCCAGGGCACCCACACCAACTAACCCTATAGCTGAACACTTCAACTCCTCCTCCCATTCCTCCAAGGACATGAAGGTCCTGGGCCTCTTCCATCATCACATCCTAACCATCCAACGCTTGGAAGAATAACACCTCACCTTCCACCTTGGGACCCTCCAACCACACAGCATCAATGTGGATTTCACCAGTTTCCTCATTTCCCCTCCCCCCACTTTATCCCACTTCCAACCTTCCATTCGACACCGCTCTCATGACCAGTCCTACCTGTCCATCTTCCTTCCCATATATCCACTCCACTCTCCTCTCTGTCCTATCACCATTACCCCCACCTCCATCTACCTGTCTCACTCTCAGCTACCTTCTCCCCAGCCTTACCCGCTCTCGTTTATCTCTCCAATCCCTTGGCTCACAAACCTCATTCCTGATGAAGGGCCCTTGCCTGAAACGTCGATTCTCCTGATCCACAGATGTTGCCTGACCTGCTGTGCTTTTCCAGCACCCCACTCTCAACCCAATGGACAAAGCTAAGTGATCCCATAACCAATCAGTTAGATTTAAGTTCCTCAGTCCTATCACGTCCAGTTGTGAATGACATTGTGGAGCCCAGCACATCAGTGCAAAACACCAATCTTCAGCCATAAGTGCCGAGTGATGATCAATCTCAGTCTCCTCCAGAGCTCCCTAGTAGCACAGAAGCCAGTCTTCAGCCGATATGATTCACTTCAATTGATATCAAGAAATGGCTGGAAGCACTGGACACTTCTAAAGGATATGGCCCTGACAACATTCCAGCAAAAATATTGAAGATGTGCTCCAGATTAGTCACACTTCTAATCAAGCTGTTGTGTTTCAACTACCAACATTGGCATCTACCCAAACATCTGGAAAATAGCCTGAGAATGTCCTGTACACAAATGGGAAGGCAATTTCAATCTGCCTACCTACAGCCCATCAATATACACTGATCATCAGCAAAGTGATGGAAGGAGTTGTCAATAATGCTACCAAGTGTATGTGCTCAGCAATAACCTGCTCACTGATGTTGTTTGTGTTCTATCAGGTCCATTATGGCCTGGTTAGCAGGTCCATGGTTAGAGCAATGCTTCACAGCACTAGGAACCTAGGTTCGATTCTGGATCCGGGTTTGATTCCTTCCTCCGGTGATTGTCTGTGTGCAGTTTGCCCATTCTCCCCATGTCTTCTCTGGGTGCTCCGGTTTCTTCCTACAGTCGAAAGATGTTTACGTTAGGTAGATTAGGCATTGGAAACGCAGGGACAGGGTAAGGATACTCTTCAGAGGGTCACTGTGAACTTGCTGGGCCTGCTGCTACACTGTAAGGATTCTATGATTACTTAGCTCCTGACTGCATTACAGCTTTGGTCTAAAAGAGCTGAAGTTCAGAGGTGATGAAAGAGCAACTCCCCTTGACATTATGGTAATTTTATTACTGAGATTACTGAAGGAACCCATCAAAATTAGTGTCACTGGAAAAACTCAATTGGTTGGAATCATACCCAGCTCAAAGAAAGATGGCTGCGGTTATTGAAGGCCAATCATCTCAGTACTAGAACATTATGCATAAGATCCTAGGACCAACCAGCCTAGATATCACTCTACTTAACTGCAACATAGTGTTAGCTGCACAATGAAAATTAAAAGTAGCTTGCTAAAGACAAGATTCAATGTTCCTTAAAACTAATGGATCTTGGCTTTGTAGCATTAATATGTCAAGGCAGGAATGCTAGTGGATAATCAGACAATTAAATGGAGAAAGAGAATCCAAGAACTTTCATATTCTCAACTGTAGTGAAGCTCAGCACAAATGGATGAGGCAGGATGGAGTGTTTTCAGCCAAGAATATTAAGTGAATTATTCTGCGTGACATGTTTCTGAGTTCCTCAGCATCATAAACACCAGAAAACATATTCACTTCAGCCAGAAAGTCGGCAATTAGTGGTCACTGAAATCAGAAGGGAGATGAGAGTATTTGCTCTCAGCCTGTTCTCGGGATCTGGAGTTCTGTCTGAAACAGTGATACAAGAAATAATTTCAAAAGAAAATTGCATTTGTCCACGGAAAAAAGGAACTTGTGGAGTTACAGATAAAAATTGGCAACAGGTAACTGAACATGGTGGTTCCTTTAAAGAGCCGGTGCAGTGCACCGAACTGGCCTAGTTCGGTGCTGTAAGAAAGTTTCAATTCAGCTTATTTGCCTCAACATTAACTGGGCCGAACTGCTGCAATCATCACCATTTTTATTTCAATGTAAAAGACGGAATTGAGCATGGAGGTGGATTGATCATTGCCTTTGACCTCAGCCCCAAGGAGGTCAAAGGGAGAACTCTCCAGTGACTGGGTTCCTACCTGAAACAGAGGAAGGCTAGCAGAGCCAATCAGTGAAAGAGGACATATCGGAGGAGGTATTCCTTGGATCAGTGTTGCTGGCCTCAACCCATCTTCAGCTATTTTGTTAAAACCTTCCCTTTTACACAAAGTCTGGAATTTGTTAGCAATCCCAAATTATCCTACTCCAATCCCAATTCCTCTGACAAAGAAGTGTCTGGAACAAAACTAAGACTATATGCAGGTTTGAGCTGACAAACAGCACAAATATTTGCAACATGCAAATGCTAGGCAGTAGTTAGTTCCAACCATTTTGCATCGTTAAGCTTTCATGGAATTAATATCACCGTGCTCCCATCAGCAATGCCCTGGGATTGACGTATTCCCAGAAGCTTAATGAAACCAGCCATATTAGTGCCATAGCTTTGAGGTAACAAGAAGTTGAGCATTTTGCAACAAATCGTTTATGTCTGAATTCCTCAATGCTTTTTCAATGTTTACAAAGCTTCAAATTGAATGCTCAGTTTGAATGCAGGTAGCTGCAAGAAAACCTATGAAGCCTGACTCCATTCAGGACAGAGCAGTCTATTTCAGCAGCATCACTGAACTCTCATTGTGCAGTGCACATTTTATACAGATACTACCCTATACAAAGTCCTGTTTCAATTTCCTCCATGGTCTCCCAAAACCCACCTTGTCCATCTGTAAGGTCCTGTCTGAATAAATAAAGCTTCAGGGTTACAAGAATAGATTGGGCAAACAGAATTGACTGGATTGTTTTGCAGAGTGCTGGCATGGACTCAGAGGGCTGAATGGCCTCTTTCTAAGCCATGATGAAATTTCTAACTCTCCAAGGTCTTTGCCCTCCTCCAATTCTGGTATTCTATACACTTTCGATTTTCAACTCTCTACCATTTGCATCAGTGCCCTAGACCTCTGCCTTCCCTCTCTTCCTTTATGACAATCTACACCTCTGAAAAACCGTTTGCTCACCTGTTCTCATATGTCCTTATGTGGGTCTGTGTCAAATTTTATCTGTGAAGTGCCTAGGGAGCTTTTACACGGACCAAGATGCCATGCAAATACAAGTATTGAAGACTAAAGTTTTAAAAACTAATGATTTGCAAATACATGTGCAGTGTACCATCTACAACAAGTTCACAGGAGAATGAGAAATATATTTTTTGCAACAATGTTCACTCAGTTTCTTGCTGACTATATTCTTACAGACCTATTTACAAATCTTCTCAAAACTCACTAAGATCTATTGGTCTAGTTAGCTTCTCAGAATCAAACACAGAACAATGGATCCTACAAAACTTTGCAGTATCTATTAAATCATTATCCCACCTTTTTATCCAGTTTGCTCTAAACTAAAAATATCTCAAACATACGTCAATGAAAAGAGGATAATAAATAAAACTGTGTTCTGTACCAGTAAACAGATTCAACATATGACTTTTAATTCAGGCTAATGCCATCTATAATAGGAATCCAATGCCTTTAATTGCGCAGCCAAAAAGATATCCTTCCTCTTCAATTATAGAATCACTTCCACACACTTTAGAATACAAGGACTGAGACTTAGAATTAATAGTGGTCCTTCCTGTCAATGTACTCTGATCTCTTCCTGTTCAATTTATCCACATAATAATCTTTCGTCAAAGTTCAAACAGTGGAAAGGGAAAAGAAAAGGATGCCTATCAATACACTAACTAAAACTCCAGCCATATCTTGGTGATTATTAACTACATGCATGCATTACACCCTTGGGAAACTAGTTGCTATTTCAGAAGCATCCTATAATCCCCTAACACTAATCTAACAGCACCCTACAAGAGAGCACCAATGATAAAAGTGATTTGCCTTCAAATAATTCACAAAGTCTGTCATCTGCTTCTGCGTGACATTTTGCACATGTCACTGTAAATCCCCAGAATTGCTTAGCTTTGCATCCCTCCACCACATCTATAAGATGAAACTTAACCTAAAATGAAGACTAATAACATGGTATACTGCTCTGAAGCAGACAACTGTCTCTGATTCTGCTGCTTAGAATGTATTACATTAAGCAAAGCCAAGAGGGTTAAACAAAGGGGAATTTGAGATTTTCAAAAGTAGATTAATGATTACTCATTTACCTCCTGCACAATTAACTGATCAGTTAACACAACCACAGAAACAGACCGAGTTTCCATTGTTTCTCATGCATACCTATGACGATGTATAGATTTAAGATTAAGATTGCCAATATTTATTTTGGAAAATGATATCATACAGGATGCATTGCTAGGCTCAATATAAGGACAAAACAAAACATGTAAATCTGGAAGGATAACTGCCCTCAAGGGGCAGTAAGGAAATGAATCAGTAATCATCTAATTCCTGAAATAAAATCATTTTCCTTTAAGTAACTGAAGACTATTTTACGGCAGGGTTCACAGCATATTCCTTAGTATAGTGTAGCATGATTCTGTTATATTTTTAGTGCCAAATGGAAATATAAAATGCTATACCACAATTATTAATAGACAACAAAAGATCTTAATTATAATCCTGGGCTTTCCATTACCTATTCTCAACATTACATGTGATGCGTACACAATACATTTTATGATGCACTTACCTTAATATGGTTAACTTTGAATTGTAGAAGTGAATTAAATTTCCTATAAACCTTTCCCTGTTACAATGCTGAACCATGAACAATCTGTTCAATAACATCAATTTTGCTCCCCAATTGCTGACCAAAAAAAAATTGCTCGTTCTTCACATATCAAGAAGGTTTGAATTAAAATAACTATTTGTTTTTAGAAAACTTCCCATTCTGAAAGGAACTATGAATCATCATTTGAATTTTCTGTTACCCTCGACCACTTCTGCAATAAATAAAAAAGGAAGTGGTTTACTTAATTTCTAGTGAATCTGTCAAATTGAGAATAAAAACACAAATTTAAATAGGAATGACTGTAAGAAAAATTGCACATTATACAGTGAACTTGCAATATTGATTCATCACATCTTGCCACCTCAGTCATTTGCAAAAAACAGTAGAACTGTTAAAAAAAATTCTATGTTACATATACATTTCTGTACTTATCTGCATTTACAGTATACTCCTCTGCTAACCCTTTCTGACTCTTTCTAAAAGTACTAACACCACAAAGTCATTGCTTCAACATCTGCACTGGATTAAGCTGACAATAAAATGTTCAGCTCACAGGCACATATGTGCTTCATATAAGGAAACAAACTCATACCTAAAATCCCTGAAATATGAAAGGTTTCAAAAGTAATTTTCACTGTGAAGATGGAATTATGAAAGAAAGCGATATTGTTATTGGCAATCCCATTCAAAGGAAAATTCTCCCTTCAACATAGCAAACAAGATACAAAATATAAAGCATGTCAGTAGAATGCACTATAAAATCAGTGAAGCTTCTTATTAAATCTCCCTTCAAAGAATGCAGATTGACCTTGCATCTGCCATGGGAGAGAGGGTTGTACCAACCCTTGTCTTATATGACAGCTATGCATTATGGCTGCCTTTGCTGTCCATTAGAAAATGAGCAGAACTACTTTTACATTAGACAATTTTATCTCCTGTTAAATAAAATCAATTTTAATATGCAAGAGGCCAGAACTGGGTTCGTGCAATAATCTGACAGCAGGGGAGGGCTGGACAAGGTTAGAAAATTTTAGGGGAAACATGGGGGAATAGTGATGGATCAGGGCAAGGTCTTGGGTGGTGTTTGGAAACAAAGATAAGAGAAAATAATGGGCTAAAACTTTATTTAAACCTGTGCTTAGCAAGTCCTGTTAAACAAACATGACCACAATTGCCTGGTTATAGGCTTTGGGGTCTGTGAAAGAAACAATCTTTTGGGACAGTAATGTCCCATTTAAATAACATGCATGCAGCCTAAAACTTCAATGTTACCTTTACGAATAGGAATTAGTTCCCAGCAAAACAGAGGGGCTGCCTGCTTTTCGAACTGTAGCCAATCTTGATGAATGCAAATCGCTTTAAGCCTTTTGAATATTTTTCAAATATTTGTTTTCGTTAAAGATAGAACATTAAAATCATATATTATGTAGCAGCAAGGTGAGAAATCATATCATACTCACCCCTCTACGCCCAATACACTGCTCTATGCATGAAATGTTGCACAGACTTTCTCATATCAACAATTTTCCTTGGAAATAAGATCACATTTCTTTTAAAAGAAAGCTCTTCAATTTTGTCATAGATGAAACCCAAATAAAATACAGTATCTCTGTAAATAGTTTTTATATGCATTTGGCTAGGTAGATTAATGGACATCAGTGAATTACTATGCACTGAGGGTAGCTGACAAAATTAAGGAAAAGCACTAAAACAAATAAAAGCAAAGTCCTCTGGTGCTCTTAAAATAGAAACTGCTGTAGAAACTCAGCAGGACTGATAACATCTGTGGAGAGAGAAACAAAGTTCTCATTTGAATATTTTTCAGATTATCAAACTTGAAACATTAACTTCACTTCTCGTTCCACAGACACTGCCAAACCTTCTGAGTTTCTCTAATACTTCCTGCTTTATTTGAAAGTATTTAAACCACAGTTTTACTGTAATAAAAACCGAGAGTGCTGGACAAACAAGACAGATCTGGTAGCATCAGCGGAGAAGGAAACAGAGCTAACATATGGAATCCGGTACTAAAGGCTCCTGTCAAAGAGATCTGCAGAACTTCTTCAACTTTAATAGCTTTGACTGGCACCAAGCATTAGTACATTTCCAATTAGATATTGGGGGCAGCACTGGAACACACTAACAAACTACTACCCTCTTAGTAGGTATGTGGGAGCCAAGAGCAATGAAAACCTGGTCACTCTGACTTGCCACCAAAATAAGTACAAACTGGGTGGACACAAGTTTGGTCTAACTTATCAATACTGTACTCCGATTCCATTGTTGTGCACATTCACCTTATGTTTAAATTCATATGCCTGAATCTTACAGGGGCCTGAATGATATGGGTGATGGCAAGTAATGTGGCAGAACTATGTGAGATCCAGTGAGGCCTATCTCACTGTCAGAAACAACTCAATTGCATCTTTTAACTATGTTTAAGGCATCGAGGTGAAATTCTCGATACAGAGCAGTCAGATGCCAACTAGAGCGGATTATTCCTTGTTAACGACCAGTTGCTAACTAGAATGGATAACAATAATGATCTTACTAAACTACAAATCTCACTGTATTAACATGCGGCTTTCCACCCTCCCATTTGCTACAAGCAAAGTAGATGCTGAGAATTCTCAACATGGAAACCAGACCGGGTACCTGGTGGCTTCTGCTGGCTGCTGGCTCCAAAGGACTTCCAGGATGGACACTGAGCACCTGCATCTCAGGACAGCTACATGTGCACCGGTGACTCATACCCCACATCCAAAAAGTGCCAGCCTCCAAGAAGTCTCATGCCACATCTCTGATCACTTACAGGATGCTCCTACACAACAATACTGCTCCTTGGAGCAAAATGACAACTATCATTGTAACACTGCTGTCAGGTCACTTTGTGCTGAGGAACACACACCCACTCATGGACCCAGCTGCATTTCCACAATGTTCACTTGTCCTCTTAGCAGCCACTCAATTCTGAGCATACCTGGATGCTTGTTGCAGCTCAGTCTTGCCCTCTTTGCTCCCGGCTTCTCAGCCAGAGATCCCAAGTTTTTTATTACTGCTGTAATGCCATACCACTCATTGCAGACACAAGACCAGAAAGCTTATCATGGTTGTTGGAGGTCATCAGTCAAGTCAAGAGAGATCACCTTCACTGAGTAGACCTTGGCACAGTAAGTCAATATTAGCCTCTGATGCCAGTCCAGGGGCTTGGACACTAATCTCTTCATGTAAAGGGTGAGAAGATGAATCATGAGCAGCCTGCCACTCAACTTGATTCTTGATGCCTTATTTCAAGCACAACAGCTCTGACTCTCCCCAACCAACACTGCTTTCTCAAGAAAAACAGGGGCTACTGGTGCTACAAGTGGAGTTGCCCACCTAAGGCCTTCAATCTACTTCATTACCCAATAAAAGACACTGCACAGTGCAACTTTGTTGACATGGAAGGTGTGTGTGTGTGTGTGTGTGTGTGTGTGTGTGTGTGTGTGTGTGTGTGTGTGTGTGTGTGTGTGTGTGTGTGTGTGTGTGTGTAGGGGACAGTGAGGGGGGAAGATTGTGTTCTGGCTAGATGCACAAAGATGTTACCCCTCTCTCATCCATGCTGGTTAACCTACAAAACATAAAACACCTGCAACCCACCCACTTCCTATGGTACCTGATAGCCTCCTGTCTTATAACCTAAGATTTACCCAGGTCAAGATATCACTGGCAGTGTCCATGCAGTACCGGTAGTGGCCATTACTGAGTTTTGACACCGTTCGGACCATTGAAGATGTGAGCCAAACAATTTGATCAGCTTGTTTAGGTCACCCCAGTGTGTTATTGCTGTGGGTCAAACAATAATAATCAACTGGGTTGGTTTGAAATTGAATTCCTTCCTGGGAGGAGGGTGTACTCCACCCCTGCCTTCTCCCTTCACTCTGAAATACACAGCCCATTAACATTGTTTTTCTTTCTCCACAGATGCTGTCTGACCTTAGGGAGTACAAAAACTTGAACTAACACAGCATACCCCAAACATTGCCTCACAGCAACTATTATGAGAAAGAAAAACTGCCACCAACCACTGATGAAGGGCTATCAAGACCTAGAGACTGAAGTTTAATCAAAGATTTTAAGGTGTGTCCTAATTGCGGAATAAGAGATATAGAAGTTTAATGAGAGAATTCGAGAGCTTAGCATTTTGGAAATTGAGTGTACAACCACCAATAGTTGGGTGAAGGCAATTGGGGATATCACAAGAGACCAGGATTGGTGGTGTACTCCACATTTTCTAAATGGGCCTCTTGTCTGATGCTTTGGTTCAGTCTGAAACAAATTCATAATGGTCACACCCTTTCAATTTTCAATGGATACAGTTATTGAGCAGATACATAAAATGCCTTGAAATACTGTGTTCAATTTGGATTCCTTTATCTATTGAAAGGTATATTGGCATTGAATTCAATCTAGAGATGGTTCACTAGGTTCATCCCAGTATAGGGGCATAGTCTTATGAGGGGAGGTTGAGTGGGCTTTCCCTTTACTTATTGGAGTTTAGAAGAATGAGAGCCAGCCCAACTGAAACATGGAAAATTCTTAGGGGGCTTGACAGGGTAGATACAGAGAGATTGTTTCCTCTTATAGAACTGTCTAGAACCAGAGAACATAATCTCAGAGTGAGGGGTTTCCCAGTCAGGATAGAAATGAGGAGGAATTTCTTCTTTCAGAGGGTAGTAAATATGTAGAATTCTTTTCCACAGAGAGTTGTAGGGTGTTGGTCATGAAGCATATTCAAGGCTGAGATTTTTAACCAGTCAGGGAAAAGGGCAGGAAAGTAGAGCTGAGGATGATCAGATCAGCCGTGATTTCATTAAATGGTGGAGCAGACTTGATAGGCTGACTGGCCACTTTTGTTCCTACATCTTATAGTCTTCAACTGGAAACTGATCTTTATCTACGAGGGCTAAGAAGGGTAATGAAATGAAAAAACTAGACTTTGCATTAGTTCTATTTATATCAACAACTAAAGTACTGCAATGTAAGGTTACCTTAACTTTCTATCTTACAGAATTTATTATGGATAGTTAAGCATCCCAAAGAGACATTTCTGATAAAGGGCTTATGTCCGAAAGTCAACTCTCCTGCTCCTCAGATGCTGCCTGACCTGCTGTGCTTTTCCAGCATCACACTCTTCAACTCTGACTCTCCAGCATCTGCAGTCCTCACTTTCAACTCAAAGAAGCTCCAAGTCTGGGGAAATTAAAGCTATAACTCAAAACATCCTCCACATGGCTTGACCAGAACTGGGGAACAAAGAGGAAGCTGTGAGGGTAGGGGATGTATTTGTCAGTACGTTGCTATGAAAATAGAGATAGCATGACTGCAGAAGAAAACATGGTATTATATATTAGGATAAAATAAGCAGCCATCAATTCAGATTTACTAAAATTCAGTCTTTCGGAGCAAACAAAGACATTTAATAAACATATGGCACACTCAAGAAAATATATCAGTGTTTTCAATTAGCTCAGGATAATAATATTCATATCCTATACGCTAAATGCATGCAGGCTTAGTGATCGGAGTTCATTCCATCCTTGTGGTCTATCAATCACTGCAATTTCCAAACAAAACATATTGTTAATGGAGTTTTTCTTAATCCTAAATTGAAAGGTTATAGCTATCAGGAAAGGTCGAACAGTTTGATAACAAAGAGATGAAATCAGATTGGGAGTTGGCTGGGCACCTGATGGAGGCCTTCGCTAATGAAAGAGTTTGACAGGATAGATGCTGTCATTGTGGCCACAAACATAAAGTCTGTTTATTGTGATTACCCCACCAGATGGGGCAGAGAGGACACTCACGCAGAAACACAGTTTAGTTGTGGAACAGCAGATGCCTAGAGCAAAGATAGCACTGCCCATAAAATCACACCCAATCAAACATCTGAGCATCAACTCACTGTAATCAATGGACAGTTCACCTCCATACCTCCAATTGTTAAAAACATTTCAATACATTTTGAATTTTAAATGAATTCAGTTTGTGCAAATAAATATCTCAATTTTATACTGGTAGTGGTTCAGACCGGAAAAAGGCCAGTATCACACCTCGGACTGATGGTGTGTGATGGACCTCCTGTCAGAACAAAATAGTAACAGAGAAACTCAACAGGTCTGGCAGCATCTGTGGGGAGAAGGCAGAGTCAATGTTTTGGGTCCAGTAAACTTTCTTCGGTCAGATTAATGTGTCTCTGCTGTTTAATAATGTATTTCCAAAAGGAAAAATCTCCATAAAGCTTGGAAATTACTACAAAATACGACAGACCTCTAAAAGTTAAAAAAAAACTCATCACAGACATTTTAACAGGTTGATTGTGCTATCTGCACATGTGTAAACACAGCCTGGCAAAGAGAGCTGTACTGCAACACAGTGATGTTACCACAACTGCACATACTTGGGACCCAGAGGCCACTTCAATGACTATCTTTGTGTTTGGGCCAAGTATTCCAAAATATGAAAACAAAATATTGCTTCTGATGGAAATCTGAAATGGAATCAAAAGATGCTGGAAATACTCAGCAGGTTAGGCAGCAATTGAAGAGTGACAAAGAGGCTTATCATTTTTGGTGAATGATCTTACATCAGAAAAGTTTAAAAATTTGAAGAGATTATCAGCAAGTTAAATGGGACAGGCTAGAAGATCAAATAGGATGGTCTGTGATGGTGTGAAAGGGAGAGAAAATAATGGACAATAGGTTTCATGGTGCAAGGGCAAAGGGAGTGGTATGGAGCAAGTAAAGAAACAAAAGATGTCTCTAAAGAAGGTATGAATGGTACGTGCTGAAAGCAGAGAAAGCAAGGCTGTGAATATTAGATAGGTACTAATATATCAAATAGGAATTATGGGGAAATCTTTTTATCCAGAGAATGGATAGAATGCAGAACTCAAGAGATGTCAATCTTATTGCTGTGTGTTATGGAGAGTTTCATGAAGGAACAAGAATAGAAGATTATGCTGACAGACAGAAATAAAGAGGGAGTTGGAAGAGACTTGTATGGAGCAGAAACTGGGCCAGAATAGAAAAAGCAAAGATAGCCTGAATGAAGAGTTAACACAGCATTTACAGGACAGTTTCAATCTCAGAACAGCATGCTCTGGAGCTATCCAGTTAAAGAAGGCGATACTACACCTGGTCATAGAGTCATAGAGATGTACAGCATGGAAACAGACCTTTTGGTCCAACTCGTCCATGCCGACCAGATATCCCAACCCAATCTAGTACCATTTGCAAGCACCAGGCCCATATCCCTTTAAATCCTTCCTATTAGTATCCCCAGCCAGATGCCTTTTAAATGTTGCAATTGTACCAGCCTCTACCACTTACTGTAGCAGCTCATTCCATACACGTACCACTCTCTGTGTGAAAAAGTTGCCCCTTAGGTCCTTTTTATATCTTCCTCCTCTCACACTAAACCTATGCCCTCTATTTCTGGACTCCCCCACACCACTGGGAAAAGACTTTGTCTATTTAATCTATGCACACCCCTCATGATTTTATAAACTTCTATAAGGTCACCCCTCAGTCTTCGAAGCTCCAGGGAAAATATCCCTAACCTATTCAACCTCTCCCTATAGCTCAAACCCTCCAACCCTGGTAATATCTTTATAAATATTTTCTGAATTTTTTCTAGTTTTATAACATCCTTCCAATAGGAAGACCAGAATTGCATGCATTATTTCAAAAGTGGCCTAACCAACATCCTGTACAGCAGTAACTTGACCTCCCAACTCTTATACTCAATACTCTGACCAATAAAGGAAAGCATACCAAAACGCCTTCTTCACTATCCTATCTACCTCGACTCTACTTTCAATGAGCTATGAACCTGCGCTCTAAGGTCTCTTTGTTTTTCCATGCTATACATCTCTATGACTCCCTAGGACCTTCCCATTAAGTGTATAAGTCCTGCTAAGATTTGCTTTCCCATAATGCAACACCTTTGCATTTATCTAAATTAAACTCCATCTGCCACTCCTCAGCCCATTGGCTCATCTGATCAAGATCCTGTTGTAACCTGAGGTTAACCTTTTTCGCTGTCTACTACACCTCCAATTTTGATGTCATCAGAAAACTTATTAACTATACCTCCTATGTTCATATTCAAATCATTTATGTAAATGACAAAAAGTAGCAGACCCAGCACCGATCCTTGTGGCACTCCACTGGTCACAGGCCTCCAGCATGAAAAACAACCGCCACCACCACCCTTTGAGCCAGTTCTGTATCCAAATGGTTAGTTCTCCCTGTATTCCATGAGATATAACCTTGCTAACCAGTTCTCCCATGGGGAACCTTGATGAACACCTTACTGAAGTCCATATAGATCATGTCTACTGCTCTGCCCTCATCAATCCTCTTTGTTACTTTTTCAAAAAACTCAATCAGGTTTGTGAGATGTGATTTCCCAAGCTCAAAGATATGTTGACTATCCCGAATCAATCCTTGCCTTTTCAAATATGTGTTAAGCCTGTCCCTCAGGATTCGCTCCAACAAATTGCCCACCATCGACATCAGGCTCCCCGGTCTATAGTTCCCTGGCTTGTCCTTACTACCCCTCTTAAATAATGGTAACATATTAGCCAACCTCCAGCCTTCTGGCACCTTACCTGTGACTATCAATGATATAAGTATCTCAGCAAGAGGCCCAGCAATCACTTCCATAACTTCCCACAGAGTTCTAGGATACACCTGATCAGTTCCTGGGATTTATCCACCTTAATGCATTTCAAGACATCCTGCACTTCCTCCTCTGTAATCTGGACATTTTGCAACACGTCACCATCTATTTCCCCACATTCTATATCTTCCATGTCCTTCTCCACAGTAAACACTGATGCAAAATATTAATTTAGTATCTCTCCTACCTCCCGCGGCTCCATACAAAGGCTGTCTTGATGATCTTTGATTCACTCCTTAGTTACCCTTCTGTCCTTAATGTATTTGTAAAAACCCTTTAGATTCTCCTTAACCCTATTTGCCAAAGCTATCTCATGTCCCCTTTTTGCCCTCCTGATTTCCCTCTTAAGTATACTCCTACTGCCTTTATACTCTTCCAAGGATTCACTCGGTCTATCCTGTTTATACCTGACATATGCTTCCTTCTTCTTCTTAACCAAACCCTCAATTTCTCCTGTCATCCAGCATTCCCTACACCTGCTAGCCTTTCCTTTCACCCTAACAGGAATATACTGTCTCTGGACTTTCATTATCTCATTTCTGAAGGATTCCCATTTTTCAGCTGTCCCTTTACCTGAAAATATCTGAACCCAATCAGCTTTTGAAAGTTCTTGCTTAATACTGTCAAAATTAGCCTTCCTCAATTTCAAACTTCAACTGTTAGATCTGGTCTATCCTTTCCCATCACTAATTTGAAACTAATAGAATTATGGTCGTTGGCCCCAAATGCTCCCCCACTGACACATCAGTCACCTGTCCAGTCTTATTTCCCAAGAGTAGGTCAAACTTTGCACCTTCTCTCATAGGTACATCCACATGCTGACTCAGAAATTGTTCTTGTACACGCTTAACAAATTTCTTGCCATCTAAACCCTTAACACTATGCCAGTCCCAGTCTATGTTTGGAAAGTTAAAGTCCCCTACCATAACTACCCTATTATTCTTATAGATAACTGAAATCTCCTTACAAATTTGTTTCTCATTTTCCCTCTGACTATTAGGGGGTCTATAATAAAATCCCAATAAGGTGATTATCCCTTTCTTATTTCTTAGTTTCACTCAAATAACTTCCCTGGATGTATTTTTGGGAATATCCTCCCTCATTTCAGCTGTAATGTTATTCCTTATCAAAAATGCCACCCCCCCACCCCCCACCCCCTTGCCTCCCTTTCTATCCTTCCTTTGGCATTTGTATCCTGCAACATTAAGCTGCCAGTCCTGTCCATCCCTGAGCCACGTTTCTGTAATTACTAATGATATCCCAGTCTTACGTTCATAACCATGCCCTGAGTTCATCTGCCTTCCCTGTAAGGCCTCTTGCATTGAAATAAATGCAGTTTAATTTATCAGTCCCACCTTGTTCTCTGCTTTGATCCTGCCTGCCCTGATTGTTTGAGTCGCTTCTTTTCTCAACTGTACCCGTCTCAGATTGATCTCTTTCTTCACTATCTCCCTGGGTCACACCCTCCCTCCTTACTAGTTTAAATTCTCCCGAGCAGCTCTCGCAAATCTCCCTGCCAGTATATTAGGCCCCTTCCAATTCAGATGCAATCCTTTCTTCTTGTACAGGTCACTTCTACCCCAAAAGAGATTCCAATGATCCAAAAATATGAATCCCTCTCCCATATACCAGCTCTTTAGGCATGCATTCATCTGCTCTATCTTCCTACTCCTACCCTCATTAGCTTGTAGCACCGGAAGTAATCCAGATATTACTACTATCGAGGACCTCCTTTTAAATTCCTGCCTACCTTTCTGTATTCTCCATTCAGAATCTCATGGTATTGTGCAAGAAAATAGGATTGGTTGATTAGTTTGTAGTCAGAGACACCCCAGTACAATAATACAGTCAGTTTGAGGGAACGAAGAGTGGGTCCAATATCAGCATGTTAAATGTAATTGAGAGCAAGTATGATGGCACAAAAAACAAAGCTAGCTAACTCTGAACTGGCAAATTAGGTTAAGAGACGGGTCAATAGAGGTTCAGTGATTACATATAAAAGGATACTTGAAAATACACAGAATAGAAACATTCCAACAAAAAAAGAAAAAAACATGAGGGGCTAAGCCTCCAACCCCTCTACCTGTGGTCAACTAAAAAGTTAAAAGTAATATAAAATTTAACAATAAAGCATACAATTATGCAAATATGGGTGCTAAGTCAAAAGATTGGACAGAATATTTAAAAAAAGCAAAGAATGGCAAAACAAAATTGTGAGAAGGATAAAAGTAGAGTACAAGAGAAAGCTAGCTAGAAATATTTTAAAAACGGAAGACCCTGTAGATATTTCAGAAAACAAGTAGTTAACAAAGTGAATGTCGAATCGTGAGTCAGAGGAATGAATGACGATAATTAGCAGATTAGTTCCACAGGTATTTTGCTTTGCAGTTCATTATGCAGGATATGAGGAAAATCCCAGAAATAGCTGTAAATAAGGAAATGAGAAACTCAAGAAAATTATAACCACCAGGAAAGTGAGTAAATTGTTGGGGCTGCAATGATGACAAGGATGGACTTCATCAAAGTGTATTCAAAGAAATAGTGAGATAGTTGATCCATTGGTTTTAATTTTCTAAAACTCTCTAGATTTAGGGAAGGTCCCATTAGATTGGAAAATAGCAAATGTAATTCCTTTAACTACAGGCCAGTTAGCTCAACATCTGCGAGAGGGAAAATGTTCAAAGCTGTTACCAAGAAAGTGATAGGAGAGCAGGTAGAAAAAGTTCTAGGCAATCAGGTAAAGTCAACATCGTTTTGGCAATGGAAATCATGTTTCACCAAGTTACTGGACTTCTTTAAAGGAAGAATGTGATTTGAGTACAAAGGGAAATTGTGAATGATGGCATTTGATAAGATGCCACAAAGGTTATGGCGGAAAATTAAAGTGCATGAGGTAGGGCATAATGCTTTAGCATGGCTAGAAGATTGGCTAGCTATTAGCAAACAGTGTGCAGGCATGAATGGGTCATTTTCTAATTGGCAAGATGTAACCATCCCTGTCCCCAGCACAGATCTGCTGAGGGCTCCACCTTTTACAATTTGTATAATGAACTGAATGAAGGTTGTTAAATTTGCTGATGACACAAAGATAGGTTAAAAAAAGTGAAAAGGATAAGGAGGCTGGTTCAGTGAGTGGGCAAACATCTGGCAAATGAAGTATAATGTGGAAAAATGACCATTTTGGAGGAAGAATAAAAAATAAATACTTATCTAAATGTAGAAAAATTGCAGTGCTCTGAGACAGAGATCTGGATGTCTTAATACATGAATTGCAATAGCATACAGGTACAGGTATAGACAAGCTATACAAATTATAGTATATTATTGTTTACTGCAATGGAAATTTAATACAAAAGGAGGAAGATTACCCTTCAGCTTGAGATCGCATTGGTGAGACCATATAAAGAATGCTGTGCACAGTTCTGATCTTTTTATTTAAGCAAGGATGTAAATGCAATGGAAACAGTTCAAAGAAGGCTCACAAGACTAACACCTGAAATGAGTGGTTTGTTTATGAGGGAAGGTCTGACATTCTGGACTTGTATCTGCTGCAGTTTAAAAGAGTAAGAGTGACTTGATTTTGTCCATTTAGGGCAAAGTAAGGTGGCATTGTTTTTCTGATACAGGGTTGGGAGTCTTTAAAACACTCTTTACCGAAACAGGTGGAAGATTAATTTTTCAATATTTTTAAAAATAGATAAAATTCTTGATAAGGGGTAGAAAGATTATTGGAAATAGGTGGGAATGCAAAATAATCAAATCAGCCATGAAGCAGGCTTGAGGGGGCTGAATGACTGCCCATAATTCGTATGTTTAAACACCATCACAGACCAATTAGTTGAATAGTTTGTCCTTATGCTTTCTGTTCTATGTCAGCAATTTGCTTGCACTTTATGCTCCTTTTTGTTATACTGAAAGATAATGAGTCAGGAAAAATGATCATATTTATTAAATACATTTGTTTCTGCCCTCAATACTTTAGAAGTATTTCACACCTATTTTATCTCTGTGTATACTTACATCAGAAAACTGCTGGGCATCAAATGTTATTAAATTTTCACAAATCTTTTTAACATATAGAACCAGGTTTGCATATTTGTGTACATCATTTCCATGAAATCCAGTAACTCCAGTAAAATTACAGCAGGAATTTTCAGAAACTGCAATATTCAGTAGGCTAATGCCAGGGATGGCCGGACTGTCCCATGAGGAGAGATTGGTTTGGTTTCGCCTGTAGTCACTTGAGCTTAGATGGATGAGAAGGGCTCTGTTTGAAACATATAAAATTCTAACAGCTGGACAACTGGATGCAAGGAAGAACTCTCTTTCTCAAGAGGGGTGATAGCAGATCCTTTGAATATTTTTACGACTGGGTAGACAGTAAATCAATTCTTGATAAGGGCTAGATGGAGATGGTGAGTAATCAGATCAGCCATGATCATATTGAGAAGTGGAGCAGGATTGAAGGGCCGAATAGCCTACTGCTGCTCCTTAATTTCTGTGTTTCTACATTTCAGGTACTGGATGTATAATTTCTTCAAACTATATGAAACAATTGTTAGAACAGAAAGATTAAAATCTCAGAACAAAAATCAGGAACTCACTCAACATACAGAGTCTAATTTCAGTCATTTCTCATCTTTGTTCACTGAGGAGCATAAATGTGGTCTTTCAGCCAAGGAGAAAAAGAGAAGATTTGTATCTCTCACAATCTTGAGTCCTCCCAAAGTACTTTACAGAAATTGAATTACTTTTTGAAATGCGATCTATTTTGTAAATTAAGGAAGTGGCAGCCAAATTGCTCTCAGCAAGCTCCCATGAACACCAGTGTGATAATGACCAAGTAATAGGGTTTCAGTGATGTTGGTTGAGGGATGAACACTAGATATTGTGCCTGCTCTTCTTCACAACAGTTAAGTGGGATCTTTTATCCTCACCTGACAGAACAGAGAAAGGTTTAGCTCATTTTCTTATCAAAAGGATATATAAACCTAACCGTGTGTACCAAAATTGTAAAGCTTATTAATAAACTTGTGATTTCTCACAAATAACCCAGAAAGGAAATCACCTCTTCAAAAGGTGCTGCTGCAAAATACTCTCTTGGCTGAGTGTGCAAAAATTATGAGAATTCCAATAAAATCTGGTGAAAAGGAAAATTCCTTTGCTTATCACATCAAGTTCAAATAATCCAAAATGCTGACCATTTGGTCCAAGTGGTCTGTGCCAACCAAGTCTCCCAATCTAAACTTAATTCCATTTGCCCACTTTTGGCCCATACCCCTCTAAACCTTTCCTATTCATGTGCCTATCTAAATGTCTTTTCAATGTTATAACTGTACCTACGTATGCCACTTCCCTTGGCAATTTATTCCACATATGAGCCGCCCTCTGTGTGGCAATGGAGTTCCTCGGGTTCCTTTTAAATCATCCTCCTCTCAATTTAAAAATATGCCCCCTAGTTTTAAACTTCCCCACCCCAGTGAAAAGACCTTTGCAATTCACCTTACCTATGTCTCTCATGGCTTTATAAACCTCTATAAGGTCACCCCTCAACCTCCTGCTGAATCAATCTGGATCTTGGACAATCAAACCTTATGGTTTTTGGCAAAGGGCACTGAGTATTTTGGAGGGTTCTTTGCCACGAAGCCTACAAAGATTTCTCGCTCTATCTTACCAAACTCACCTCATTAACCACCTATCCATCCCAACAGCATCCCTTCCATCCAATTCTAGCTCCATCTTACCACACACTGTCCCTGGAATAATCCACCACTGTCAGGATGTCTTGGAATGGATCATCATTAGTGTCATCTTTAGAGAGCCATTGTGCACACAGACAAGCAGTGTTCGTCTGCGCGGCCCTAATTGGTCCCTGACCTTTGCCCTGGACAAGGCAGACAAAGGAAATTTGACACCTCTCTTTGTGAGAAGGGGTTTGGTGGCCCTGCTGGATGGAACGATTCAGAGGCTGGATGTCCTCTTCCCCAGTCCAAGCAGAGCAGGTCACTATACCAGACCATGCCAGCCTGCTCCACAGTCTTGGGTTAGTACAATCTCAGCCATCTTGAGGAATGCATATCAATGCAGGAAGAAAGTCAATGACTCTCTACCAGCATAGGTGGCACCATCTTTTCTCGGTTACCTCAAAGTAATATGAACATAAAAACTAGAAATTCAGCCCCTCAAGACTGTTCCATCATTTAACATGATCATGGCTGATCTCACCTTGGCCTTTCCTACCCACTAGACCATAATCATTTAATTTAGCTAAGTAAAAATCTGTCTATTTCCTCCTTAAATTCATTCGGTATCCATATGCCCACCACGCACTGTGGCATTAAATTTCACAGATTCGTACTCTCTATCTTGGCACCTATCAGCAAGGCTTGCGCTCCACCACTCTATTGTCTGCAACATTTTCCTTCACTCACTGTCACACACCCCAGCCCCCAAAATCACTAACCCTGCATGCTCTCTGCACTATCTAATGACAGCCATCCCACCGACGTCAAAAGTAAGAGCTGTTGCACCCACTTTTATACCTCATGATACCTCCTTCCAGGAAGAGAAAAGAAAACAGGGCAGAAAGAGAGAAGGCAAGTAGTGTGTTGTTGACATTTGGATTCTCATCCCTTATGTGGAGAGCATTTTGATTCTGATCGCCCAGGTGGCTGTTTGACTATGTCCAAGGTATCAGAGGCTGATACAGACTTACTGTGCTCTGAGCGAAGACTTCATTTAAGACTGTTGACAATGATGACAACTTTCTTCTTTGCTTTTACTCACCCAAAGGATAGGTGTGTCACTGGCTAGGCCAGCATTTATTGTCCATCCCTAGTTGCCCCTTGAGAAGAAGGTAATGAGCTATCTTCTTGAACTGCTGCAATCCACCTGCTGTGGGTTGACCCACAATACCATTAGGGAGAAAGTTTCAGGTTTTTGACCCAACAATAGTGAAGGGGAGGCGATATATTCCTAAGTCTGGATGGTGAATGGTTTCGAAGGAACTTGCAGGTGGTAGTGTTCCTATGTAACTGCTGCTCTGGTCCTTCTAGGTGGAAGTACTCGTGGGTTTGGAAGGTTCTTACTAAAAAGTCTTGGTGAATTTCAGCAGTACATCTTGTAGAGAGTACACACTGCTGCAACTGAGCAATGGTGCTGAAGGGAGTGGGTGCTTGTGGAAGTGATGCCAATCACAGTGTGTTATCCTACAGCCCAAGTGAAGAGCTCAGGGATGTAACCTCATCTAGTCCATGACCTTGATGTCTTTACAGCAGCATTACAATGAGAATTACCTGTGCAGCCCGAGGTGTAACACTGAAGTGCCCTGTAAGTGGATGATGTGCGATGGGGTTCTCGGTGTGTGGCACCAGTTGGAATTCATGGAGTATGGCCTGACAGACTGGTGCACGGTGTGCAACATGAAGACTTGCAACTTGGAGCAAGCAGTGAGTTCCATTAGCGAAGTGCCCACCCGATTTCCCTGCCAGATATCTCAACATCTATTTTGTTCGAAGTATTTGGTAAGATAGTAAGTCAAACATTAATAAGATGAGTTGCAGCATTAGTGAGGGATTTAACAAGCTTTAATTCCCAACTTGATGCTACACAGCACTATCTCTTGGCAAATTCACAAAAGATGCAGTGAGATGCTGCCAATATTGAGACATGCCTCACCACACCCTCACACCATTCCACCCACATCACTCAAACCCTTGTAAGATTCAACCCAATAACAGTCCACCTCTGGGCTAACAATATGGTCACTGTCTTGTTGAATTATTGCTTAGAATACACGGTTATTTCACATTTATCTACATACTCTCTTGGATGCAGGGAGAAGAAAGTGAGGACTGCAGATGTTGGAGATCAGAGTCGAGAGTATAGTGCTGGAAAAGCACAGCAGGTCAGGCATTATCCAAGGAGCAGGAGAATCGACGTTTTGGGCATAAGCCCTTCATTCCTGATGAAGGGCTTATGCCTGAAACGTCGATTCTCTTGCTCTTCGGATGCTGCCTGACCTGCTTACCTTGGATGCATATATGAAAGAGAAAGCCTATGGCCATAAAGGCACTGGTTAGTGTGATAAGCTGAGGCTGCAGATAAAACTGCATCAGGAAACACTTGATGTAACAACTGGCATACACAAATGAGGTTCCCTCCAATCAAACCCAACAATGTATGATTGGAGAGGGTTGAGATCCGAGATAACGAATGTAATTGGAAGAAATGCAGCTCAATTTCACCAGAATGTTATCAAGGGCCCAAGGATGTGAATGCATACAGTGTTTACAGAGAACTGAAGAAACACTTTTTCATGCAAGGGTAGATCAGAGTGTAGAAATCTCTGACCCAAAAAAAGCAGTAGATGTTATTTCAATTAACAATTTTACATCTTGACTTCAACAAATTTTTGCTGAGCAAGGTTACAAAATGATACTTAGCCATGGCAGGTAGGTGAAGTTGATCCCTGATCAATTAGTCATGATTATAGTGAATGAAGGAGCAGGCTAAAGGGAGTGAACAGTCATCCTTTCCTTTGGTGTAACAATCTGAATTGGTGTAATTTTTAACAGCCCAATCACTCTAGTTCTGATTGGTGTACAGGAGTTCTCTGTCAAACTGAGCAATGCTTTTAATGTGATTTTGTTAGAAGTTGGCTAATCTTATGGTGGGAGGTCTTGCAAAGAAGCTATAGCATTTCTACATTTAGGCCAGAATCTCTGAGTTTGGCTCTCATGTCAAGATGATTGGAAGATGTATTTGTAACTTGGCCGAACAGATTAATTGTCAGTTTGTAAATCATCCAACGTGCCCAAAGTTGACAGGATTGCTTAACCAACTTGAAGAAAGCAACAGTAAATCACTGGAAATACTTTACCCATGATCTTGGACCAATCCAACCGATATCCAAGGCCCAACCCTCAGAATGAGGAGAGGAGAAAAGAGAGACAGAATCGCTTGGGAAAAAGTACCGTACTCATTTCTTTTGTAAGAAAATAAGAAATATTGTTCATTAATTGCTGAAGAATATTTTAGCAAAATATAATCAGCCTTTCAATCACTACATTACAAAGCTTCTGAAAGGCCTAAAAGGCCGATATCCCTGTACCTCACGTACTAAGTGTACATTCACATAGATTGGCTAATATTCACGCATGCACTCAACTCACTAAAGTAAGCTGTTTTGTGCATGTAGCTCCATACCGAATTAAATTTTATTTCTGTCAGTTTAAGTGTTTATAAAACGTTATAAAGTGCAAAATACCCATAAATTTCAAAACAATTATTAAATTAACATTTGTATCAGAAAGCCTGAATCAATGTTAATGATTTATTTCATTACGCTGCATAACCTTCATGTAACCTATTTTAATGCAAGTCAGCTTTTCTATTTTAACACAATGTTTTTTTTACATTAAGCAAGAGGATTCACTGAGGTTTGAAAATCCATACGTCTATGATCCTTGATGCTGGGATACTAGTAAAGCATCAATACTAGTTTTAATTACAGAGGTATGCTCTGTAATTGAAAAATGAACATCTGAGATCTAGAACAATTCGTAATCTGACTTCCAATTATGCTCACTGTAGATTTCTTTTAGAGACTGAGTATGGAACATACTCTAGTTGCTCATTGAACTAATCATGATTTTTGTTTAAATTCAAGGAATACACAAAATGGGTTTCGAGGGATATGGGCCAAGTGCTGGAAAATGATACTATATTAGGTTAGGATATCTGGTCGGCATGGATGAGTTGGACCCATGGGTCTGTTTCTGTGCAGTATATCTCTATGACTCTATATGACGGATACAGAACAGTACAGGACGGAACTATGCATCCTGTTCACCTATTACATGCATCATGGAACCCCTACTGTGCGGACGCAGGCCATTCAGTCCATCAAGTCTGCATCTACCCTCCAAAGAAAATCCCAACCAGTCCCACTCCCCCATGCCTGTAACCACATAGCCAACCCACACTTCCCTGGACATCATGGGCAATTTAGCATGGCCAATCCACCTAACCTGTCCATCTTTGTGCTGTGGGAGGTAACTGGTGCCCCCAGAGGAAAGCCACTCAGACAAAGGGAGAGTATGAAAACTTCACTCAGTCAGGTGCCCAAGGGTGAAACTGAACCAGGGTCCCTCGCACTGTGAGGTAGCAGTGCTAACCACTGAGCCATCGTGCTGTCGCAAATCCACACAATGGCACTCACCCACCTCATCCTCCCAAATTACTCACTCTTCTGGTCCTTTGTACTTCCTATTCATTCATGGGGACATCTCACCATCTCTTCTGCTCTTGTATGACTGCTAACTGCTTTTCCATCCAATTCCATCGGACTCAGTTCCTCCTTTTCTCTCATTGAGAAGGAATTGACTCAACCCCACGCCTGATGTATCTACAGCATCCCAGCTGATGTACAGGTAATCCCATGGTTCATTACACCTGACCTGCAGGACTGACTGTGGCTAACCCATGGACTGGAAACAGACAAGCCACTTCACACTGTGGAGATAGCATCTGATTGACCACTGTCCCTTTTGACCCTACCTAAAGACTTTCACTCAACTTGACACAGACACTGCGCTGGACCACAATAAGCTGCCACCTCTCCTCATGAGTTAAAAAGTCATACAAGCCAGAGGCTGGTCATGTCAAAGTAAGCACAAAGTAAGTTAGAAAGGAAGCTAGGAACAATAAGATGCATCCTGTAGAGATGCTTGTTCCAGTCAGAAGCAATAAAGTCCTAAGTGGCCTAAGCTCAAAAGTGGTGTTAGTTGATCCCAAACTAGCAATGATGATGTGGTGTATGGTTTGGCTATACTGACCAGAAATAGAACATTACACAGATCATTACAGCGCAGTACAGGCCCTTCGGCCCTCGATATTGCGCCAACCTGTGGAATGAATCTGAAGCCTATTTATCTTACAATATTTCATTTTCGTCCATATGTTTATCCAATGACCATTTAAATGCCCTTAAAGTTGGCGAGTCTACTCCTGTTACAGGCAGGGCGTTCCATGTCCCTACTACTCTCTTGTCCTATATTTATCAACCCTCAATTTTAAAGCTATGTCCCGTCGTGCTAGCCATCACCATTTGAGGAAAAAAGGCTCTCACTGTCCACCCTATCTGATTATCTTATATATCTCAATTAAGTCATCTCTCAACCTCTTCTCTCTAACAAAAACAGCCTTAAATCCCTCAGCCTTTCCTCATAAGACCTTCCTTCCATACCAGACAACATCCTAGTAAATTGCCTCTTAACCCTTTCTAAAGCTTCCACATCCTTACTATAATGCAGTGACTAGAAGTGTACGCAATACTCCAAATGTGGCCACATCAGTATTTTGTACAGATGCTGTATGCCCAGCCTGGACAAAGGGTGCCAGAGGATGGTCTTCATGGAGCACGGAAAATGGTGAAGACAAAGAAGCAAGCAATATGAATAGAACACAATGAGTGGACAGAGTCTCCAATGTACTGGTACAATGACAGAACCCACACTGCTGGCATCACTTTGCATTTCAAGCTAGCCACCTACACAACTGATCACTCAAAGGGAAGGCATATAATCACTCACCACAACAATAGTTTCTTCTCAATGGAGAGTATCAATTTACAATATAGCCCCTAAAATGTGATAGACACTATATCTTTGTGACTTGAGCAAGGAATATCAAGAAATGATTACCAAGAATGAAGCAAGGACAAAATAAACATTACTCCATTTCCTACTTACACACTGAATAATTATCAGAACACAGCTCTTAATAACACTCTCCTATTTTCTAGGTTCGTTTTGGGCATTTTATGATGGTTCTGTAAATCAAGAAAACATTTTAAAAGTTGCAGCTTTGACCATGATTGGGGGTTACTTCTGATGCGCTACATCATGAAGCATGAATCAACATAAAGTAGTCAAAGAATGAGGCCAGAGGTACCTCAATTATCCGAAGGACACGGGCGGTGAATATTTTGTTCAGTTAATCAAATGCTGGATAATCGAATGCTGGGTTACATAGTTAGCCAAGCATTGCGACTTTGCGATCTTGTTCGGATAATCCGAAATTCAGTTAATCGAATGCTGGATAATCGAGGTTCCTCTGTAATCAGTTTCTGATTTAATAAGATTCAATTTCGAGCTGGAAGTAAATGATTTGTAATTTCTAATAACACTGAGAGGCAAGAGGAAGATTTGATGTCATAATGTTTTCCCAACCCAGCAAATTTCCACATTTCTAAGAAAACAGAAATGAAATATATTATGCAACCTGGATTATTCTAGTCTCCACATTGCATTGAAAGGGCACTGCAGAAATGGAATGGAGGTTTACAAAAGTGATACCAGAAAGCAGACTTGTAAATGACAAATGAGAAATACAGATCCAACTTGTCTTGTATATTTTATGCTGGAGGTCCAGTATGACCAGTATGTCATTTCAAATCATACAGTCATAGAGATGTACAACAGAGAAACAGACCCTTCGGTCCAACTCGTCCATGCTGACCAGACATCCTAAATTAATCTAGTCCCATTTGCCAGCACTTGGCCCATATCCCTCTAAGCCCTTCCTATTCATATAACCATCCAGATGCCTTTTTAATGTGGTAATTTTACCAGCCTTTACCACTTCCTCTGGCAGCTCATTCCATACGTACACCACCCTCCTCATGAAAACGTTGCCCCTTAGGTCCCTTTTAAATCTTTCCCCTCTCACCCTAAACCTCTAGTTCTGGACTCCGCCTACCCAGGAAAAAGACCTGTCTTTTACCCTATCCAATTCCCTCATGATTTTATAAACCTCTGCAAGACCACCCCTCAGTCTCCAATTCTCCATGGAAAAATACGCCAGTATTTTGATACTTTTATTTCCTTCTGAGAGAGCTAAGAGGTTATATTTATCCGAAAAGATTGCATTTGCTCACATTCATTTCTCGAGAAGAGTAAAACAAGGGTAACCTGATAAGGTTATGAAAGGCCTTGATGATGTAGGGGAAACGAAAGCTAGGGGCCACACATATAAGATAGTCACTACTAAATCCAAGAAGAGATTCAAGAGATAACTCTTTACCCAAATAGTGGTTAGAATGTGGGACTACCTTACATTTGGAGCAGTTCAGATGAGAAACATAGGTTAGGTTATGAAGAGGTTAGGTAAATCAAAAGGGAGAAAGGCAGAGATTGACTCCCAATTTAACAACATGTTAACATTAGAATTCACATTCCTTGTTTCAAATTCTTTCATGATTTACCCAAACACTATTTCTTTTACATCCTCCAGCACAAGACCCTCTTCAAATAACACCAAGCGGCTAATTCTAGCTGTTTGAGTATCCCTGATTTTGCCAGTCATGCCTATAGCTGCCTAAATGTTGGAGTCCGTCTACTCTCATTTGTCCTTTCAAGCAGACCTTCAGAATTACCATTTTGACCAAACATTTGGTCATCTGCCTTCATTAATATCTCCTTCAGTGTCTTTGTATCAAATTTTGTTTAATAATATCCTGTGGAGCTCCTTTTACAAAATTCAGGGGCTATATCAATACAAGTTGTTGGAAGCCATTATCATTATATGTATACCATATATACCAGAAGGACTAGATACTTAATACAGTGCCAAAAAAGCGGAATACCTTTATATCAGCTCTCGTCTCTGCTGTGAGATATGTGGGTTCATGCCCACACCAGAAACTTCAGAACATCATCTTGGTTGACATTTCATAGTGCCATTGAGGGAGTGTCAGAGACGTCACCTCTCAGGTGAGACATTAAGCTGAGGTCCTGTCTGCCCTGTATAAAATAGAAAGATTGCAGTAATATTCCACTTTTCATCACCATCAGACAGCCAATGAAGTACTTTTTAATGTCACTGTTGAAAATTCAGCAGCTAATTTATACTTAGAAAATCCCCATAAGCAGCAAGCTGACAATGACAAAATTAGATGCTTTCTGTGGTGCTGACTGAGTGATCAATTCTGTCCAGGGCCCTGGGAAAATTCCCCTGCCCTTCTTCAAAATAGTGCCATGGATCTTCTGTACCTACCCAAGTTGGCCTTGGTTCAGCATCTCACCCAAAAGGCAGCAATAATACACAACACTGGAGTGTTAACCTTGAGTTTTGTGCTCAAGTTTGAAAGGATGACTTTAACTTTCTGCCTGAGTCAATATTGCTACCAACTGAGCCATTGCTGAGACAGCCCTAATGTGGACATGAAAAATCCCATGTCTCTCTTTGAAGAGAAGGAGCATTTTTCTGGCTTGTTGCCCAATATTTATAGCTGTTCTATTTCCATACATTATGACACTTCAGAAGTATTTCACTGTCTGTGTAGCATTTTGAGATGTCCTGAAATGTATTAATTGAAGTCAAGTCCTTTGCCATTTAAACTCACTTGTTTGTTACGCAACCTAAACTAATGTTATAAAAAGCCAGGTCAGTCAGTTTCACCATCATAGTGGGAAATCTTTCATAAATTATAATCCTGGACAAACTTAAGTTACTTATAAGATCATAAGAAATTCAAGCTAAAGCTTCAACAGCCATTAAGCTGTTGACCCTGCTCTGCCAATCAATACAATCAACACTGATCTGATGTGACCTTAACTTCATTTTCCAGCGTACCCCAATAACCTTTAACTTCAATCAGAAATCTGTCTACCCTCAGCTCTGAATATACTCAAGGACCCAAGGTTCACTGATCTCTGTGATGCAGAATTCCAGCTACAAAGAACACTCTAAGAGAACAAAGTTCCCCTCAATTTAGTCTTAAATTGGAGACATCTTAACTTTATATTGTGACCCCTAATTCTAGATTCCTCAGGAGGGAAATCTTATGGGCTAAATCCTACACTTTTTTTGTCTAAGTACCAGTTTCACTAAGTTTCATGAAGGGTTTCTCTCCATGGTGACAAATGCATTCTCTCGATGCATACCAAACTACCTACCCTGCCCCAACCTCACCCTTCTCATCCATTTCTATCACCTGCTATACCCAAAACAACTTGGAACCCCAGGATGTCCTGGCATGGATCAGCATGCCTAGTGCAGATACCATCATTGAAAGCCCATTGTGCATCACAGGCTGCCATGCACAGTTCCTGACACTCACTCCAGATATGACAGAGAAAGGATATTTGGGCCCCACCTTGCAGGCTGGAATCTAGCAGTCTTGCAGGATGGGGGGGTGGTGCAGAAGTGGGATTTCCTCTTCCCCCCGGAACAGCAATAGAGGCCATGACACCAAACCTTGCCTGTGGTTGCCATCTGACAGTACAATTTCAGTCGACTGAGGGAATTCACAGCACTGTAGGGAAAAAGGTCAATTACCTTCTTTGCTATGCCAGCATAAGTGGCATTACCTTCTCTCAGATACCTCATATTCATTCTACCTCTGTTACTGTACCCACCTCCCACCAAGGCTCATGCTCTACCACTATCGCTATTGCCTGCAATATCTTCCCTCACTCACTCTCACCCATCTCAAAACCCAACACCACTAACCCTGCATGCCCTCTGCACTGTCCACTCACTCATGACAACTCCCACCTCCACCAGCAGTGACAGCTGCGCCACCCGTTTTCATCTCCATTAATTCCAGTCTCTCATTCCAGGAGGAAAACAGCCCACAACAGCCCACAACGGAACCAAGATGCATAGTGTACTGCCTGACATTTAGCTCCTCACACCTCATGAAGAGAGGATCCTGACTTTGACTGCTCTGAGCAGCTGACTGACCGTGTTCAAGCAACAATACTGCTAATGGACTGGGCTATGCTTAGTATAGTAGGACCCCTTGAGTGATGGCTATCAATCTTGACTTGACTGAGGCCAGCTAACGACCATGATAAGCTTCCTGGCTTTGTGCCTGTTCTAAACATCAAAGAAATACAGCAGTTGGTGTGGTATCTCTGGCTAAGGGACCAAAGTGCATAAGTGCAAGGCAAGGCAGGATGCTTTGAACACTCATGTACGTTAAAAGTGAGGGATGACTAATAGGATTGAACTTCAAAAAGGTGAGCAGCGACTGGATGGGGTGAATGGTTTCCTGTTGTGCTGGACTATCCTGTGATAGACTACAATATGGAACGCTCATCTGTCCCAGCATCCTTAGAAGCGAGCTAAAATGAAGTAGAGATGATGGATGTTGTGTGCGTCTAAATAGGTATTAATACCAAAGTACATCAAATAAATGTGGAGGTTCTAATTGATTAAAAACTTAACAGCCATCTAGTTGTGTTCAATAAGTTCACATCAGTTGTATGACCCTTTGAAATGATAAATTGTGTGTATAATATATCCTCCCTCACCAGCACATGAAGAAGGAGCAGCACTCTGAAAGCTTGTGCTTTCAAATAAATCTGTTGGACTATAAGCCGGTGTTGTGTGATGTTTGACTTCATCAAATAAATGACTGACAGCAGGTCATTATTCATAATCCTATGCCCCAGTGTGAATCAGCAAGAATCTCAGCAAGGGATGGTGTATGGGGTACACCAGTATCAGCAAAGGGTCACTTTCTGTGTAAAGAACAAATTCCCCCTCCCACCCTTCCATATTGCTGATGAATGGAAATGAGAATTATTTCTGGAAGATTACAAGTGAAATTCTGTATTTTAGATGATTTGGGTTTAATTTAGATCCCTTTTGGCACACAGTCAGTTTGGTAACTTCATGCCTGAGTTTTACTCCACATTCTGATTCTAAATGGCATCAGCAACACATTAAGACAGATTGTGTTGTTTAATTTGTCTCTTTGAGTATACTGTGAATAAGAAACATATGTCTTTTAGCAAATCTGTTCCAGTTCTTATAAAATAATGTTATTTTCAAGATTTGAAATACAATTGGCATTCAAAGCAACTGGCTCAAAGCCAACCTCCAACCAGCACTATGTAAGGCCCTAACACTAACCCAAAGTGTTGCACAGCATCATGATGACACGTGTCTTTTCAAGCATAATTCAAGAGAGCCAATCTACATGTGCAAGGTTCTTCTTAATGTCACTACAACCCACACATAGCTCAAGGGCAATGATGAAGTCCAATGTAAACTGCTACACCTTGTTGTTTTAGGCTTGTCCCCCCACGGCTCTCACCCCCACGTGAGAATTTAACATGCATTCTCCCCCATCTCTTGACATGATGAATAAACTAAAGGTTTAGTAATTACCTTCTATTTATAAATATACATTTATTTAAATCTCTTTATTCAAATTCAGGCCAAATAATTCATTCTGAGTTCAGTTACTGGTGCACCTTACCATAAATAAAAGTGAAAGCCTTGCACGTTAACTGACATCCAGAAGAGGTCAGAGTGGGTGGTACAAACTTGAGGCTGAGTGTAAGTTGAATATTATAGTTTCCCTACCAGTACAGGTTTACTGCTTCAACAATTCTAACTGTGCCCCTCAGAGAATAATTTCATGTATTCAACTCAATGTACGTGACGGGTGGGCGGGGGAGCTGTTACATGCAAATCTTAAGGGTAAACGCCATCCCCCACGAAAAACAAATGTAACTTTATGCAAGGTCTGTTAAGCATTATTGAACGCGATGTGTAATTTTCTTTGCACAACATATTACACAAGACAAATGCAATGGGTGAATCAGAGATTGTTTCCTTCTGTCTCGCTCCCAGCTCAGTCGCAATGTTTTATTTTTAAATTGCAACATTTAAAAAAATACATATTTTTGAAATCTCCAAGTGATTTAATATGTATTCAGATGTTGCCACCTTGAGCCCTGTGTGCGTGTACCCGAGGCATAAGCGGTAACAAAACAGCTCAGCTCCGGACGACGGTGTTTTCTGCAGCTATTTACAACAGTAAAAGAGGGAACGCGGTATCTAAGGAAATATACACATACATACACAGTGATCCCTGTCCCTTCAAAGCTCCAACAGACATACCAGAGCAAATTAACTAACGCTCCACACCCAGAAGGGTAAGGGACCGATATCGGTATCCAATTTCCTTTCTCTGTCTCGTACATACATACAAACACAGAGCTCTCAATGCATTTTTCCCCCCCTTTACATTATACTTACAGAGCAGTTCGTTTCCTCAAAACCGCTTGTATAAATTCACTCCCCTTTTCAACAACAAAACAATCGGCTTCGCTAAATATGCAACAGTCTCTTGAGAAACGAAATCTCTTTTTACGGTTTATGGTAAGAATGTATCCCTGGTCAACCAATCACCCAGCTCCGTGTATTGTGATATTTATTTTTAAAAATGCAACTTGCGAGTATTAAGCTGGTTCTGCGTGTATGTGTGTGTGCATCATTTGCAAAGACGTAAGCAGTTTGCGTGACACTTTATATAGATGCACCTCGTAATCGTTTATAATCGTTTTATACACGAGCCTAATAAAAATACTAAACGTTGCTTTTTGCAGAAACCGCCAACTTACCGAAGCGCCTTTTATTAGGAACAAATATACCAATGCAGAGAGACAGAAAAAAAACACGCCTTGGGTTCCGTTGACTTGAATTAACTTTGTAGCTTGTTTGTGTTCAGTTCTGTTGGTATAAGATGCTATCAATAAAAAGCAAACAGCGGTTGCACAGTATGTGCCTAGTGGGGAGAAGGTTACAAGTTGACGATTACATTACTCTACAATATTTCCCCTGTTGTTTAATTTCTTGCATTAAATTACTGACGTATGCTGCAACCAGGCAGAGGAGTGATAGGGGAATATGAGTCAAGCTCAATTTGTTCAGTGTAGTCACGCCTCCTCCACTGTACTGATCGCTGACTATCAATATTAACAATTCAGAAACGCAGCTATGCATCAGACAGCAATTTTTTCTCTCTCTCAAACTACCCTTTAGCAATTGTACTAATGCTACTAAACCCCAAATTAATTTACTAAAACTGCAAGTCCATTGATTCAATACTATACTGCCAGTTTTGGCTTCTGAAAAACAAAAGCTCGCACTTTTTTAAATATTAAAATGTATTAAAATAAATTTAAGCGTTATGAAGGTGAAATATAATTATAAATCCATATCAAAACGGAGAGCATTAAGATTATGAAGGATACATGGAACATTTTATTCTGCCTGTTATTTCTGTTATTGTTCTCATCATTAATACCTATTTCCATATCTATAATAGCTATAGTGTTACCAATGGTAGGAGAGTATAATTACATTGTTACATGTTTACATCGGCAATTTCCATTCAAATGTGATCGTAAATACTGTCTCAATGAATAGTGGAAGCTGATTTAATAGGAAATCTCAAAAAGGGGATGCCACATATGATTTGGAAAACAAAAGAAATTGCAGTGATAAAGTGCAATGAGCAGTCAGAGACATACATCTTGAAACAAAGAAAAATAGAAAATAGGAACAGGAATAGGTAATTCAGTCTTTCAAGCCTCCTCCAGCATTCAGTATGACCATGGTTGGTCATCCTTCTCAGCATCATCTTCCTACTTTTGTCAGAGTTTTGGATAGCTCGGCTGGTTAGATGACCAGTTTGTACTGTAGAGTGATATGAACAGTGTGGATTCAGTTCCAATTCTGGCTAAGTTCCTGCCTTCTTCACCTTGCCCCTCAACTGAGTCATGGTGTTCCTCAGGTTAAACCCACCACCGGATGCCTCTCTCTAATGAGAGATTGGGTCGACTGTGGCCTTACTTGCTTTCTCCCCATACCCTTTGGTTCCCTTTAAAATATAAGAACTATATCTATCTCCTTGAAAATATTCAATTGCTGGCCTTAACTGCTTGGGGTGACAGCGAATTCCATAGATTTACCACGCTCTAGGTGAAGAACTTACACCTCATCTGGGCCTAAATCCTAATATCCTTATACCTTATGTTCTTAAGACTGTGATCCTGATGAAACAAACTGATAGTTCTTGCAAAGAATTTGCACTAGCACTTTGGGTGAAGCCAAATCATCTCCCTCTATGTTTCTATACAACAATAAGATGATGATTTAATTACAAATGTCCATCTCAAATTTGTGATTCTTGACCTTAATCACAATTCCTCATGGTCTTGATTTCCTTTTACACCAAGCAGGAGATGCAGAATGTTAATATTTTTGTTGTACAAAACTAAATGCAGAGGATTGCATTAAATTCTGTTGTAGTTGCAATGAACTAAGATTGTGTTTGATTAGCACCCTATTGCATAGGAAATAAACTGAGCACAAAATTAGCATCTGTTCAACAATGATAGTGTTGGAGAATATTAGCTGTCACTGGATTATAATATTCTAACTAAAGTCCATAAAATGTATGGTTTATACTAGGGCAATATTGTTATGATTCCATACCAGAACACCAAGTTTATGTTAGGATCTAGCTAAGGACTGGTCATGCTTTTTTAAAGTAGTCAAAGTGTAAGATTCCAGGGACTTTCTAAGAGAACAAAGCCACAAGATTCCACACTTTTGAACAAACAATGTGCTTTATAGAACACTAATACAATCTACTTCACGTAATCTGAGGCAAATGTGGGGAAGAAACTGTTATTGAACACCCCACAGAGCTCATCAAATAGTAAATACGATCAAGACAGAATTTTCAGCCATTTGACCCCAGTGCCCACACTCAGATGCCATTGAGACAGTGGGATATCAAATTTCATTAAAATTCACAAGGGATTCCAAAGGATTTTGACAATCGGGCCTTAAAACTCTCTCAAGAATAGTTTAGTTATGGACTATTTTACCGAGTGTTCATGTTCTAGTTGATAAGCCTCCTTTCCTGAGACTATGCTCCTCTCAATTCTGGAAACTGCATTCCAGAATTTACTCATGAGCAGGATTCCAGCTTTTCACCAATAGCTGGATTTACCTACCTCACACTACCCTGTATTTATATCCAGTTAACCAGCTGTTGAAGAGGCAGTGCTCTGAAACCTAGTGCTTCTAAATAAACCTGTTGGACTGTAACCTGGTGTTGCGTGATTTTTAACTTTGTCCACCCCAGTCCAACCCAGCAGCTCCAACTCATTTATTCAGCTGCATTAAGCAACTCAAATAATCCCTTCTTGAACCATAATTGCACAGAATTATTCAACTATTCTTGGTACTTCTTCCTTTGAGCCCCAGCACACAAAATCAGTGTAGCTCGATTGCCTTCTCAGCAGTCCAGCTAAGCAACAGGGTAGTTAAAACATAATCTGCCTGCCTTCCTGTACCCCACTACTTACAGCCCATGTTCTCTGAACTACTCTTCAGCAGCTCTTGAACTATTTTGATTGACCAACTGAAAATTACGCAACAAACTTTATCCTTATTCCTAGGCAGATTTGAATGTGTTGGAATACTTGATTCCCTGAATATTACAATTCAGAGTTACTGCCTTTACACAGATCAAATAGATATAGCAAAAGAAATTCATAACAATGTGTACTAATGTTAAAATTTGACACTAAAGCCCTAAACATGGTCTCCGGTCTATTAAACAACTATTTATGCCTATTTATTGTCAATTGAATTTTAATATTTTTTCCAGTTTGATACACTTTCAGCAAAGTTCATCTGGATCTGTTATCGAGTTGGGCATGAACTATGGAGAAGAGTTAAATATTAAATTGGAGGACAGTAAAAACCCATTGAACAGCATTTCCGCCATTCAACTCTACACAAATTGACTTAACTCTACCATTTAGTTTTTGATGCTATATGATTAAATTCAAGGCTTGTCTTTTGCCAATTATCTGAAGTCATCATAGTGCCTCAGTGGTTAGCATTGCTGCCTCTCAGTGCTAGGGACCCAGGTTCAATTCTTGCCTCGGGCAACTGTCTGTGTGGAGTTTGCACATTCTTCCTGTGTCTGCGTGGGTTTCCTCTGGGTGCTCCGGTTTCCTCCCACAGTCCAAAGATGTGTAGGTCAGGTGAATTGGTCATGCTAAATTGCCCATAATATTAGGTGCATTGGGTGGGGGGGTGGTTGCTCTTTGGAGGGTCAGTATGGACTTGTTGGGCCGAAGGGCCTGTTTCCACACTGTAGGGAATCTAATTTAATCTCTATTTTGATTGTGGTTTGACAACATTTTGAATTTTCCAACTCTTGCAATCAAATCTTCCTTGAAATTTGAGTGACTTTATTCTACCATCTTCCATTGTGGCATCTCAAAGCTCACATCATTTTTCTTTAGCTCTCCCTCCCATCATACATGATTATCTAGCTGAAAGAAGATCTTCTTTCCAGCTTCTACCAATGTAATTCTTAAGTTTGCCACTAGAAGCCATATGAGAGCAATGGGATAAGAAGTTAATAGATTTCCAAGAGGTTGAGAGATCTTGCAGTGAAGTGGATAGTATCCCTGCCTTTGGTCCAGGAGCTCAGAGTTTGAGTCCTACTCAGGACTTGGTAGCCGAGGAATAAGCATTTTATAACATTGCTATACAGGTTGATTATCGATTTGCTAATCATCTCCATAAGCATCAATGTCAGGAAGTAAGTGGTCAACCATTTGCTGAAAAGAATATTTGAACTCTACTTCCACTATCCATAGCTTCAAATTGCAACATATATGTAAAAGTGCATTTTGCCAAAGGAACTTGGACTCCCTAAGTAAATTGTAGCACATTACTACCACCAGAGAGTTTGCCTTCCTCTACCTTTCTTCTGTATAGCTGCTAGCATTGCTGATCAGGATGAAGTTTGGAACTCATGTGAAAATTAGAATGCTGGAGAAGTGTAAAGAATTATTTACAATGTGGTACCATAACTGGTGTGTGTTTTAATTTGCTGAATTATGCTTAATCCTCTGTAATTTAGCATTAGCTACTTGGCGTCCCGAATGGAACAATGTACACAGAATTTATTTCTCACCAGTTGATTTACATCATCTTCTGAAATTTCATTTAGAAACAAAGGGCCCCGCATGGATAGTACCATCATAGATAGTCAAAATAACTGCATTAAGCTACCATGCCATTTGGGTTTTTCAAATGAGTTAGCCAAAATGTGGTTCAACACTTAGAACAGATATAATAGAAGCCTTGTCTTGACATGCACCTGGGTGTACACATAAAGTTCTGCATCAGCAGACATAATTTTATGAGATCTGTGGCATTTCCATTAATTACAAGGCAACTTCAAAGCACTATTTGTGTATCTGAAGGCAATATAATTATTTTTATTCACAGAAATGGATACAGCTATGCAAACAATAAGATGGTTTTCATGATAGAGAACTGTGCAAGTTAATTCTTGTTTTCCTGCAACTAGTCATGGTACACAATCAAAGACTTAACAGTTATTCAGCAAGGGAGAGAACAGCATGTGACAGTAGGGTCCCACTCCAAATAAGGGTCTACAGAGTGCTTAGAATAGAGTATGTATGTTAAAGGAACAATTTTGATGTTTGAACTGCTTCACAATATATCGCAACAAAGCTGACAAAATAATTCCAATATGTTACACACAACATAAAGGTTAGTAAGCAAATCATATGTTAAAAATAATTCATGAAAGAAGTAGGTGCCAGATCAGGAACTTTTTTCAACATATTCAAATGTTCTGGATTTTATAACTAAAAACAATTTATTTTTCCAAGATAAGGTTATTTGGGGAATAACTTATAATTAATTAGAGATAATTATGGAACTAAGCATCATTAGAGTGTCTCATTAGTACAGTTTTCATTCATCATACTTTTAAAGGGTTAATTATATCTGAACTCTCCACTTGCTGATTGAAAGTACATGATGTTTGTGGCTTGCCAGCACCAGTGATGCATTTCTGAATATGAATCCAACCCATGGAAAGATTGGTTAGGAGAGTAAAGCATTTTTCAAGATTTGAATATTGTGTACAAATTATGCAGCACACACATTCATCCTGAAATGCTTGATCCTAATAATGAGAAGCAAGCAGTGACTTGTTTACAAAACATAGCCAGTATTAAGAATGTTAACTTCAAGATCACTCTTGCTATTTTTTCCAGTATCTCTTTTCAATTTAACAGCACTCAGACAAAATGTTTTGGCATATGCACCAACTTGCTAATTGTAATTACGTTGTAGATTGCAGTCTTATAATGTCCTCTCAAACCAAGTTGATATTTAAATAGAACTGAGTTTATCACTTTAAATAATCTTAGTTTAGATTGACAAAATAAATGTTTTTTGTTGCTAGGAATACATCTGTTGCAGGGGGATTCAGACCTAAAAAAGGATCTTTCATGCCATTTTTTGTTAATGACTATGATCCTAACTGCCAACTGTACGTTAACTGAGAGTTTAAATTTTATACTGCTGAACTGGGGGATTCACTTGACCTTCAACATATAGGAACATAATAAAACTGTGATTGTTGGATTTCAAGATATATTTTAAAACATGTGTTTCTGTAAATAAAAGCTTATAAACATGCAAAGGTTAGGGTCCAGTTGTATCTTTTACCATCTGCTAATTAGTGACTCGTTCCTGGGCTGCATTTTGCAGTCTAGGATTAATGAGTTACTTCCCACAGAGACAGTGTATGCAATAATTGAAATAGGTACAGTAGATTCTCACCAGAAACACTTCAATGTGCAATTCCAGCAGAAAACATCATACTGAGATCAAAAGTGAGAGTGTACCTTGGCCATTGCTCTCTCTAGGCAAGTGATGTTAACACATTCTTTTAAACACACAAATTTGCATTCTGGCCAAGATGATCTAATTAAGCATATGCAGAGGGATTCTCATCTTGGTTAGCAGAAACCATAAATCATTCACACAGGGGAATTTTGCCCAGTATCTGACAATGCCAATTGAGAGAAGCAAGGATCTTTATGTTCCTCATTCTAAATGATAGCTTCTCTGTTACAGGCATCTATTCCTAAAGACTTAACAGATTACGAATACACCATGGAATACATCGTGTGTGTTGTGCTGGGATAAAAGCAGGTTGTCAACTCTGAAATATTCCTTTGAAATAGTATTTCAAACCACTTGCTCCTCACACATCCCACCATTGTCCATTTATCAGATGCATTGTCTGCCGATGCCAATTGGAAGGGGATTAGATTCCTTTTTGTCCCAGTTAGATCAATCTTAAACTGTTTACAAATCAGATTAATTCTTTCATCACTAATACATTTATAAAAAATAATTGAATGCTGTAGATACAAGAGCAGATCAGAGTCTGGGAACTTTTCAGTGTGTATCTCACCTCCTGACTCCATCCACAAAGCACAGGAACATCAGAGAATATACCACACTTGCCTAGTAAATGCAGTTCCAACAACCCTCAAGAAGCTGACCACCACTCGGGACAGAACAACCTACTTGATCAGCACCACATCTGTTATCTTTAACCCTCGCTCCTTTCATCACTGACGATCAATGGCAATGGTACATATTGTTTACAAGCTGCACAATGGATCCTTCAAAAGTGCCTTCCAAATCACTCAAAATCAACTGTGGTTGTGGGACTCAGGTCTCTCACATGCCTGACACCAGACTTTATGGCTGTGTTCTACTTGGACCTTGATCATGAGGAGGACAACAGAAATGTCATGAAAGTGTCCCTGAAGAGATTCCCATCAATTTCTGGCTTGCGACTAACCAAACCGAAAAAAAATTTATTCAGGAAGGGACCAAACATATTGAGAAACATGATTGGAATGACACAGCTGAGGCATCAGAGAATACACAGAAACATTTTATCTACCCAACCCATCAAGCACCAAATGTCCTGCATGTTTCAGATTTTACAGATCGTACATTGAACTTGTCAGTCATTGTTGACCGCCCCTCCCAAACTGACTGGAAGCAACTCATTCTTAATCCTGAGAGACTACTTGAGAAGAAGGGGGAGAAACCCACAAACTTCACCACTGAGAAGGACAAAGAAAATATGTACGTGGAAGCATCACCAAATATAAGTTCCGCCCAAGTCACCGACCATGCTGACTTGGAATTATATCACCATTTGTCACATACAAAATCGAGTGAGTCGTTCCCTTAAAGTTCTGTGATTGTACCAAATGGACTGTGGATATTCAAGAAGGTAGTTCACCATCTCCTTTTCATGGTTAATTAGGAATGGATGTTTGATGCTGGCATAGCCAGGAATGCTCATATCCCATGAACAAAAGAATACACTCAAACAAAATATTTTCAAAAACACTATCTTATTTAATTGGTGCATCACCATCACCCCTGCCCCACATGAACTGGCTCTGGGCTGCTGCTCACAGTAATGTGGAAATTAGGTTTTCAGGACAATCCTGGAGCATTAGCAATCCTTGGCATAAGTTATACCTTGACTTGTGATCACGTCATCCAAAAGAATCCAGTATGTGAGTTGGGTTTCTGAGTCATAAGCTTATACTTAGACAACATAAGAACATTTATGAAAATATGACTCAGACTTTAGATGTTAATAATATTGGCGAATGATAAAATGGCCACTGACGAAGTCAATATGGAAGGTGGTAAATATGATTGAGTTCAGGCCTGTTTTCCAACCAGTTTTCCTTCAAAGCCTATTCTGTTTGATGGTGAATTTAAAAAAATAGTGGAGTTTATCATTATTCTAAATACAGTAAAGTTCTTATTTCTGCAACAGAAAGAAAACTGATTAACTTACATTTTTCATATTAAAGCCTGGATGTTTTTATAATTGCTATAAATTTAACAGCTCTACTTTTTATTTAGTCATTTTTTAATTATTAGAATTTAATCATTTGCACATGTATTTGAATAGATTTTCTAGAGTTCTGGAAAAAATTTTCAGTCACTTATATTTTAAAATAGAGTTATACTGGAACAGATTAGTCATTGCTTTTATAATTAGTTGTCTAAATATGTACGATGAGCTGGTTGGCAGACTCCTAAATAAAAATGCATTGCTTTTAGGGAATTTTTGCCCTGGCCTTCACTCTCTGGTATTCTCAATAATTCAGCCAGCATACAACAATATAAAGCTGCCGCATGAAGACAGAGAGCTGACTGTCAAACTAAAGAACATGTCACCAAGATCTGGTTTGATTTGTTCAGACAATGTTATCATTGAATGATTCCTTTTCCAGTTGTAAGAATTCTTTGTTTCTCCACCACGCCTTTCCAATGTTTTGTTTTGAAGACGGGGAAAAAATGTACGCTTATGACAGCTTCCTCCAACTATGGGGAGTGTATCAGTACCGAAATATATCGTGTACTATTGGGGTATGTATTTTCTATGCACACAAGAAATTGTCTGCTATCTATGCCCTGGCACAGACTCTGGCCTCTTTCTCTATTAAATTGTGCTAAGTGCATTTGAGTGTATAATCCCTTTGTGTTGGGATTTTGTACCGTAGTCAGGCCCACCATCTTGCAGGCTCAGCATAAAAAAATGAAAAAAATGTATTAGCAGAGGACCTCAGTATCCTGCAGTGCTCTAATCTACTCTCAGAGATTAGTTTGCTAATTAAAAACAAAAAGAAAAGACCACCTATTTTCAATAATGCCAAGTAAATACACTGCTTAGAACAGGAACTTCACTGCTTGAGTGACTCATTACGAGGCAAGGTACTTGGCATTTATTAAATCCCCTGAAGGCTTGTTTAAATACACACAGGCATAAAAAAACAACAAATACCTCAAAATCAAACATTGAGAGTGGCTCTAGACAGCACTGGAGCTCATTAAATTTTAAATCTATTAGTTAATACAGAGCTACTCATTCTACAACCGTGTTTCCTTAGAAGTGACCTATTTTTCGTCATGAGATAGGCACTCGAGTTAACAGATGCTTATCTTGTAATCTGTTTTCCTGCAAGCAGTTCAAACACTGGTATTTAAATCATTTAAAGATACCAAATGCCACTGCATTACATTAAATTTTGTGTGTGCTGGCTTGTTATGATGACATTAAAGTAGAATACTTATTTTTCCATATCCTCACCAATCCACTGCTCTGCATTGCAAATTCCACAGGTTAGACCAATTAAGCTTCAGGCTATGTAGATCTACACTGAGTCAGTCACGAGTGGGAGGGAGAGGCAGCAATCAATATTTTCTGGAAATAAAAATAAATACAGGACGTTCACTTCTAGGCCCAGAGGCAACCATTCTGCATTAACAACCATTTACAGCCTACCAGCTGTAATCTAATTAATATATAAGACCATTTGGGAAATCCAGTACAAACTCACTAGCTGTTCATATCCTCCCCATCAAAACAAAATTTGTTGGAATCAAACATGCTCAGAACAAAGACAGCAGTTAAATCAAAGCTGTTTAGCAGCTTTTAATAAGTGAAATTCCTCTCAGTTGAATAACTGAGTGGGCTTCTTGTTACTGGAAATTGAAATGCATTACATTCGGGTGAGGGGGAGAGAGCTGATTCTGGAGGAACAAGTAACGATTGTCATTCTTTCCTATCCTCACTGTACTTACTCCTGCAGCCAAGAAATCTCCTTGAAATGTTATTTCTTTTTATGTCTGATGATAAGTGAGATTTGATGGATGTGTGTGTGTATATATGCTATGTATATAATAAAAAATATGACTGTGGACTGCCAGAAAAGCACAGTTAATATTCAAGGGGACCTTGTCCTTTTTCCAAAATATCTTGCAAGATGCTATTTTCAAAGCTCTTTAAATAGAGGTCTATACAAAGGCAGGATTGGTGACACAATAGCATGATCACATCATTGACGTATCCATGTGATAAATGTTTAAAGTCAAATGGAAAAAAAAAGCATGGTTGCAAATGCATGCCTGTCATCTCAGCCAGCAGCCAAAAGAGCAGATTTGGAGCAGAATTCGCAGAGAGCTTTGTCCTTGGCTGTTTGACTTTAAATATGGCTATGAAATAAACTATCAAAAAGGCATGCATTCAGAGTGCACATGAAGTGACTGAGTCGACTTCATCCTCTATAGGGACAGTTTTACTCACAAATTACAACTTGCTACATGTCATAGATATCAAAAAAAATCCATAGAACATAGAGAAAAGTCATTTGGACCATTGTAGCTGTGATGGCTTGCTTTGAAATAGCTACCTCATTCATTCCATTCCCAGTTCTATCCCTATAAACATGCATTTCTTTCCCTTAAAATACTTATCCAGATCCCTTTTAAAAGCTACCACTAAAACTGCAACCATCGCCCTTTCACACAGAACATTCCTGATCATAACAACTTGCTGCATAAATAAATTTATCCTCATTTTGCCACCAGTTTTTTTTTTGCCAAATATGCTAAGCCTGTGTCCTTTAGTTATCTACCCTCCTACCAGTGGAAACAGTTTTGTCCTAACTACCATACCAAAACCATACAGTCATCATTATATTGTTTGAGAAAAATGAATAAAATAACCTAAATCTAACTTCTTTAATTTCAGGATATTTTATCCCAACACTTTAATAGTAACTTTCAAAAACAAACTGCAGTAAAATTGAAGGACCACATTCTAGGTCATCATTATCTTCATCATCTTTACTCCCATCAAGCCATGTTCATTCATGTGCTCACTGACCTACATTGGTCCCTGGTTTAGTATTGCTTCAATCTCAAAAATCTCACTCTTGTTTTGCAATCCCATAAGAGCCTCGTCCATTCCTTTATCATTCCTATATTCCTTTATGTCAATGTAATCTATTTGTGGGATCTTCCTTGTCACAAATTGACTGCTGGGTTTTCCTAATTAAAGCAGTGATTAATCTTTAGACATACCTCTTTGGCTGAAATGTGTTTTGTGACATCTGGAGGTTATGGAAGGTAGATAAATGCAAACCCTTCTTTGTACAGCATGTTAATTTGGAGATCAGATTTTGAGGCATTGATCAACTTCACTTGTGAAAAGTTTTGTGACCAGGAGAATTCATTTGAAAAAAATATAGTGGAATTACAAGACAGGTCTCTCAGTACCTGAAAAAAGAAACATGAAGCTATTATGTGTGGAAGCTTGAAATACTTAAGCTGGAGTTTCTTGATGATTACGTTTAATCAGCAGCAAGACTTCTCAACCATGTGTTGCTGCTCAGGTGGGAGTAACTGCTGTTCACTAATAATGGTGGAGTTGTGCAGTAGGCAAAGAAAACACATGCCTGTAAACATACTTAGCACTACACTGTAAAACTCGTTGGGGACTGTCCTGGCAGCAGTAACATTACTTGAGGCATAGAGTCGTACAGCATCGGAACTGATCCTTTGGGCCAACTTGTCCGTGACAACCAAGTTTCCTAAACTAACTAATCCCATTTGCCTGCATTTTTCCCCATAGCCTTCTAAACTCTTCCTATTCATTTGCCTGTCCATATGTCTTTTAAATATTAGAACTGAACCTGCATCTACCACTTCCTCTGACAGTTCATTCCAAATATGAACCACTCTCTGTGTGAAAAAGTTGCCCCTTAGGTCCCTTTTAAATCTTTCTCCTCTCACCTTAAAATTACACCCTCTAATTTTGAACTCTCCAACCCTAGGTAAAAGTTGAACAAATGAACTGATTGCTTGACAATGTTTCTGATGGTGGCATGGCTTGTCTTTGTGCCTGTTGGAATAAAGTTTGTAGAGTGGAGTGCCCAGGGTAAAAGTCATGAGGCTTGCCAGGGTCATGGGCATGGATCCTTGTGATGTTCTGCTAGAGGTCTCAACCAGCTGCTCACTGAGAGATTGAGAATGCATTGATTCATAAAAGTGCCTCATGAGGAATTGTGACTGCAGTCGAGGGCACATTGCAAGGCAAGCATCTGGAAGGATCTTGTGGTTGCTCCTCCACTGAGAATCTTGGTCTCCTGTCTGACACAGTAGTGGCTTGGACACTGAAAGATGTGGTCAATGAAGATTCTGGTTTCATACAATCAAGGATCACATCCATATAGACAACCAGAAGCAGTGTTAGCCATATCCTTGGGCTTGCACTGTGACTGCAGCATGTTAGAGAGCTCAATGATCCTGAATGGATGTAGGTTTGCTCACTGAGCTGGAATGTCCATTTTCAGATGTTTTGTCACATATCATCAGTGAGCCTCCAGATGAAGTGCTGGTGGCATGGCCCACTTTCTATTTATGTGTTTAGGTTTCCTTAAATTGTTGATGTCATTTCCCATGGTGACATAATTTCTTGTGGCAATCTCATTTCCTGTTCTTTTTCTCAGAGGGTGGTAAATAGGATCCAGATCAATGTGTTTGTTGATAGAGTTCCTGTTGGAATGCCATGCTTCTAGGAATTCTCATGCATGTCTTTGTTTGGCTTGTCCTAGGATGGATGTGTTGTCCCAAGTATAGTGATGTCCTTCCTCACCTGTGTGTAAGGACACTAGTGAGAATGGGTCATGTCTTTTTGTGGCTAATTGATGTTCATATTTCCTGGTGGCTAGTTTTCTGCCTGTTTGCCCAATGTAGTGTTTGTTGCAGTTCTTGCAAGGTATTTTGTAAATGACATTAGTTTTGCTTGTTGTCTGTATTAGGTCTTTCAAGTTCATTAGCTGCTGTTTTAGTGTGTTGGTGGGTTTGTGGGCTACCATGATGCCAAGAGGTCTGAGTAGTCTGGCAGTAATTTCTGAGATACCGTTGATATAGGGAGAGGGGCTAGGGTTTCTGTGATTTGTCTGCTGGTTGGGGTTTGTTGCTAAGAAATCAGCGGGCTGGGTTTACTGGATATCTGTTCTTTTTTAATACACTGTATAGGTGATTTTCCTCTGCTCTGCATAGTTCCTGTGTGCTACAGTGTGTCGTGGTGCGTTGAAATAATGTTTTAATGCAGCTTTGTTTGTGGGTATTGGGATGATTGCTTCTGTAGTTCAGTATTTGGTCAGTATGTGTTGTTTTTCTATAGACGCTGGTTTGAAGTTCCCCATTGGCTGCTCTACTGCAACACCTAGGAATGGCAGTTTGTTATTGTTTTCCTCCTCTTTAGTGAATTTTATGCCAGGAAGAGTATGATTGTTAGTCTTGAAATTTACTTCTAATTTATTTCGTTTAGTGAGAATGAAGATGTCATCCACGTAATAGACCCAAAGTTTGGGTTGGATGGTTGGCAGACTTGTTTATCCGAGTCTCTGCATTACTGCCTCTGCTAAGAACCCTGATATCGGAGATCCCATGGGTGTTCTGTGGTTTATCTGTAGGTTTTGTTGTTGAAGGTGAAGTAGGTGGTGAGGCATAGGTCCACTAGCTTGATGGTATTGTCCTTGCTGAGGAAGTTAGTGGTGTTTGGTGTATGTGTCTTTGATTCTTCTAATAATGTAGTCAGTGTTTACTTGGCCAGGTTGGTGATGTGAACAGGATTGTTACATCAAAGGAGACCATTATTTCATCCTCTTCTATCTTGGTGTCTTTGATGATCTTCAGGAATTCTTGGGTGGAGTGGATGAGTGGCATGAATCTTCAACTAAGTGTTTTAGTCTTTGGTGTAGCTCCTTGGCCAGTCTGTAAGTTGGTGTTCCAGTTAAAGAGACTACAGGTCTAAGGGGAGCTCCTGGTTTGTGAATTTTGGGTAATCCATAGAAGCGTGGTGTGTTGGATCCATCTGGTTTCATTTTTTGGAAGTCAGTCTTATTTAATTCTCCAGATTTCTGAAATGTTTTGAGTAGGGCTGTGATTCGGTTCTCTAGTTGTGGCGTCGGGTCTATCGGCACTTGTTCATAAGTAGTACATTCGGTTTCTCAATGTAGTCTCTTTGATTTAAAATGATTGTCAAGCGTCCTTGTCTGTAGGTAGGATAACAATATTTTAATCTTTTTATTGTCTTTCTAGTGCTTTCCTTTCTTGTGTATTGAGCGTGTTTCTTTCCTTTTTCCCGTTTAATGTTGGTGTGATTGTCTGTCTGATGGTTTGCTGAGTTTCTTCTGTGAGGTGGTTGTCTTTCAGTGTTGTTTCTAATGCTGCTAAGAAATCTTTCATGTCCACATCCTGGAAGTTGTAATTTAATCGTCTTACTAAGACGGCTTTGTCGGTGTCTGTTAAAGGTCAGTCAAATAAGTTTTTTTTATCCATGCTTCTGTGTTGCCTGTGTTATTATTTTGTGTAAGTTTGTCTAGGTTTTCTTTCTGCAGGTTTAGTTTTTTTCATTTTCTGTGTTTGTCGCTGTCTAATGTTTGTGGCTTGTTGTACTGTGTCGGTTCATTCATGGTCTATTGCATTAATGAGTAAAGTTTTCTGGCCCGAAATCACCCAGTTGTATTTACGAAGTCTGTTGTGGGCTTTATCAGTCATTTTTCTAAGCATTCTGCAGCCATTTTCACTCTTTGTGAAGGGAAGGTGCTCAGACATTGATGCTCAAAAGAAGGACTGGCTTTGGATTGAGCCTTTGCCCCGTAGAATTATCAATCTCTCTCCTGCCTTCTTTGCTGCTCTCCCAGTCTTAACAGCTCACCCTCAGATGCAGCCAGGATATCAGGGCAACACCAGGAAAACATTGCTCCGTGTGAACAGAATAAATTTTTCTCCTGGTGGCATAATCCCACAAAATAAAATGCATCCAGAAGTCCAAGAACAGCCTGTAATGAGAAACCAGAAGCAAAGCTACTAGTATTGCCTGGTCCCTTTAAATAGCACTGACAAGATGTCTGTCCTATAGCATTATATTGAGCCGGATGAGTTCAGCAAAACGCTGAGCTATTCAAATATTTCGAACAGACCCTGCAAGATCAGAGAATCTTAACGTAAATAAACTTAGGTAACCCTGATGTGCCTTCCTGATGTGAATGCCAACCTTGTCCAAGCTGACTTCAAGCTGAAAATATGCATAGGGCCCACAATATTTGACACCTTCATCTCACCTGAGAAATGCACCCTTTAGTTTTCTAGGACTTAGTACGTTATCATCCATCCAATCCTTTGCAGAAAATTGCATGTCTTATCTTTCACATCACTGTCACTGCCCTGGTTGAAAACCCCCGACACAACTGCTGCTAGACCAAGGGCATGCAAAGCCTTTCCATTTGTCTTTGAGGCCGTGCGGCTGGAAGGCCTTTTTAAATAAAACACAAAAAAAATGAAAATAATCCAAATTTTCTTGCTCTCAACAGGACCCAAATGAGTGTGGCAATGTTTAAACAAAGAAACTGCTGTACAAAGTGATTTAACAAATAATTAGTCTGCAAATAATACATGTTGTCTATTAATTTAGATATAAATTAAGGCTTGTTTGACTTAATTATCTGTCGGACTTTGTCCCCCGGTAACCACTTAGCACCTTTTAATAGCCTCATAACTGTCAAAACATGGAGTTTTGTCACCAGATTAAATTATGATAAGCAAACTAATTTATTTGGAATTATCAATTATCTCAATCTCAATTATGCCGTGTATACACTGCAGTTTCTGAAAGTAGGAACGCAGAGTTGTCTCAGGATAGCTCAGAGCAAAGGTGATCTGCATTATTTTAGTAACAATTGACTCAAATGTCCTTTATTCCAAGATCTGGTTCAGTATTCTTATGTGACTATCCCTGAAACAAACATCCGGAAAGTTTGAAGTGTTCCACAATTGTGGTATTAAAAACAAACTATTCTTGGCATGCAATAGAATGGAGGCAATGTAGTCTCAGGCTGAATGTTCAAATCCAGGAGTCATAGAGATGTACAGCACGGAAACAGACTCTTTGGTCCAACCCGTTCATGCCGACCAGATATCTCAACCCAGTCCAGTCCCAACACCGGCCAGCACACGGCCCATATCCCTCCAAACCCTTCCTATTCATATACCCATCCAAATGCCTCTTAAATGTTGAAATTGTACCAGCCTCCGCCACTTCCTCTGGCAGCTCATTCCATACATGTACCACCCTCTGTGAAAATGTTGCCAATGTAGGTCTCTTTTATATCTTTCCCGTCTTACCCTCAACCTATACCCTCTAGTTCTGGACTCCCTGACCCCAGGGAAAAGACCTCACCCTATCCATGCCCCTCATAATTTTGTAAACCTCTGTAAGGTCACCCCTCAGCCTCCGACACTCCAGGGAAAACAGCCCCAGCCTGTTCAGCCTCTCCCTATAGCTCAAACCCTCCAACCCTGGCAACATCCTTGTAAATCTTTTCTGAACCCTTTCAAATTTCACAACATCTTTCTGATAGGAAGGAGATCAGAACTGCACACAATATTCCAACACTGGCCTAACCAATATCATGTACAGCCGCAACATGACATCCCAACTCCTGTACTCAATACTCTGACCAATAAAGGAAAGCATATCAAATGCGTTCTTCACTATCCCATCAACCTGTGACTCTACTGGTCTATAGTTCCCTGGCTTGTCTTTACTGCCCTTGTTAAACAGTGGCACCACGTTAGCCAACCTCCAGTCTACCGCCACCTCACCTGTGACTATCGATAATACAAATGTCTCAGCAAGAGGCCCAGCAATCACTTCGCTAGCTTCCTATTTAAACCTGCTCTCCAAGGTTGCTTTGTTCAGCAATACTCCCTAGGACCTTACCATTAAGTGGCTAAGTCCTGCTAAGATTGGCTTTCCCAAAATGCAGCACCTCACATTTATCTGAATTAAACTCCATCTGCCACTTCTCAGCCCATTTGCCCATCTGGTCAAGATCCTGTTGTAATCTGAGGTAACCCTCTTCACTGTCCACTACACCTTCAATTTTGGAGTCATCTGCAAACTTACTAACTGTACCTCTTATGCTCGCATCCAAATCATTTATGTAAATGACAAAAAGTAGTGGACCCAGCACCAATTCTTGTGGCACTCCACTGGTCACAGGCCTACAGCCTGAAAAACAACCCTCTGTCTTCTACCTTTTAGCCAGTTCTGAATCCAAATGGCTAGTTCTCCCTGTCTTCCTTGAGATTTAACCTTGCTAATCAGTCTCCCATGGGAAACCTTGTTGAATGCCTTACTGAAGTCCATATAGATCACATCTACCGCTCTGCCCTCGTCAAAGTGTCCTCTTTGTTACATCTTCAAAAAACTCAATCAAGTTTGTGAGACATAATTTCCCACACACAAAGCCATTTTGACTACCCCAATCAGTCCTTGCCTTTCCAAATACATGTACATCCTGCCCCTCAGGATTCCCTCCAACAACTTGCCCACCACCAAGGTCAGGCTCACCGGTCTACAGTTCCCTGGCTTGTCTTTACTGCCCTTCTTAAACAGTGGTACCACGTTAGCCAACCTCCAATCTTCCGCCACCTCACCTGTGACGATCAATGATACAAATGCCTCAGCACAAGGCCCAGCAATCACTTCTCTTGCTTCCCATAGAGTTCTAGGGTACACCTGATCAGGTCCTGGGGATTTATCCACCTTTATGCATTTCAAGACATCCAGCATTTCCTCCTCTGTAATCTGGACATTTTGCAAGGAGTCACCATCTATTTCCCTACAACGTCTATCTTCCATATCCCTTTCCACAGTAAATACTGATGCAAAATACTCATTTACTATCTCCCCCATTTTCTGTGGCTCCACACAAAGGCTGCCTTGCTGATCTTTGAGGGGCCCTATTCTCTCCCTAGTTACCCTTTTGTCTTTAATATATTTGTAAAACCTCTTTGGAGTCTCCTTAACTCTATTTGCCAAAGCTATCTCATGTCCCCTTTTTGCCCTCCTGATTTCCCTCTTAAGTATACTCCTACTTCCTTTATATTTTTCTAAGGATTCACTCAATCTATCCTGTCTGTACTTGACATATGCTTCCTTCTTTATCTTAACCAAACCCTCAATTTCTTTAGTCATCCAGCATTCCCTATACCTACCAGCCTTTCCTTTCACTCTGACAGGAATACACTTTCTCTGGATTCTCGTTGTCTCATTTCTGAAGGCTTCTCATTTTCCAGCCATCCCTTTACCTGTGAACATCGGTCCCCAATCAGCTTTCGAAACGTCTTGCCTACTACCGTCAAAATTCTACAATTTAGAACTTCAACTTTTAGATCTTGTCAGTCCTTTGCCAACAACATTTTAAATCTAATCGAATTATGGTCGCTGGCCCCAAAGTGCTCCCCCACTGACACCTCAGTCACCTGCCCTGCCTTATTTCCCAAGAGTAGGTCAAGTTTTGCACCTTCTCTAGTAGGTATATCCACATACTGAATCAGAAAATTGTCTTGTACACACTTAATAAGTTCCTCTCTATCTAAGCCCTTAAGACAATGGTAGTCCCAATCTATGTTTGGAAAATTAAAATCCCCTACCATAACCACCCTATTATTCTTACAGATAGATGAAATCTCCTTACAAGTTTGTTTCTCAATTTCCCTCTGACTATTAGGGGTCTATAATACAATCCCAATAAGGTGATCACCCTTTCTTATTTCTCAGTTTCACCCAAATAACTTCCCTGGATGTATTTCCAGGAATATCCTCCCTCAGCACAGCTGTAATGCTATCCCTTATCAAAAATGCCACTGCCCCTCCTCTCTTGCCTCCCTTTCTATCCTTCCTGGAGCAGTTGTATCCTGGAACATTAAGTTGCCAGTCCTGCCCATCCCTGAGCCATGTTTCTGTAATTACTATGACATCCCAGTCCCATGTTCCTAATCATGCCTTGAGTTCATCTGCCTTCCCTGTTAGGCCCCTTGCATTGAAATAAATGCAGTTTAATTTATTAGTCCTACCTTGTCCCTGCCTGTCCTGACTGTTTGACTTGCTTCTGTTCTCAACTGTACCAGTCTCAGATTGATCTCTTTCATCACTAACCCCCTGGGGTCCCACCCCAACCTTACTAGTTTAAATCCTCCCGAGTATATTAGTCCCCTTCCAATTTAGGTGCAATCCATCCTTCTTGTACAGGTCACTTCTATCCCAAAAGAGATTCCAATGATCCAAAAATTTGAATCCTTCCCATACACCAGCTCCTCAGCCATGCATTCATCTGCTTTATCCTCCTACCCTTGCCCTCACTAGCTTGTAGCACTGGGAGTAATCCAGATATTACTACTATCGAGGACCTCCTTTTTAAATTTCTGCCTAACTCTCTGTAATCTCTCTTCAGAATCTCAACCTTTTCCCTTCCTATGTCACTGGTTCCAATGTGGACAATGACCTCTTGCTGGTCCCTCTCCCCCGTAAGAACATTCTGCACCCTCTCTGAGACATCCTTGTTCCTGGCACCAGGGAAGCAACACACCAGCTAGACTCGAAACGTCAGCTCTTTTCTCTCCTTACAGATTCTGCCAAACCTACTGAGAATTTCCAGCATTTTCTCTTTTGGTTTCAACACACCATTCTGCTTTTTCGCCACTGGCCACAGAAACATCTGTCTGTACCTTGGACTCAAGAATCCCCTAACACAATTGATCTCTTAGAACCCGATGTACCCCTCGTTGCATTAGAGCCAGTCTCAATGCCAGAAACTTGGCTGTTTGTGCTACGTTTCCCTGAGAATCCTTCACCCCCTACATTTTCCAAAACAGCATACCTATTTGAAATGGGTATATCCACAAAAGACTCCTGCACTAGCTGCCTATCTCTCTTACCCTTCCTGGAGTTAACCCATCTATGTGACTGTATCTGAGACTTTTCCCCCTTCCTAAAACTGCCATCCATCTCATACTGTTGCTGTTGCAAATTCCTCATCACTTCTATCTGTCTCTCCAACTGATCCACTCGATCTGATAAGATTCGTATCCAACAGCATTTATGGCAGACACAATCCACAGTAACTCTTAAACTCTCTTTAAACTCCCATATCTGACAAGAAGTACATATTGCTCTATTAAAGGCCATTTTTTTGTTCCTTCACAATCTACGGACCCAGAAAATTACACTTATTCCTCTACAAACACTGCCCCAGATTAAATTAATAGTTATGGCTTATATTTTAAGTTTAAGTCCAGCTTTGATAGATTTTGGGGCTGGGCTCGGTGCCAGCATTTTCAAGTTATAATGCATAAAAGTGTTCCCTTGCAGTTGTAGTCAATCTTCTTAAAGAAAGAAACACACATATTTATATTATACATTTCAAGGCTTCAGGATGTCCCAATGCATTTTCCAACAAATGGAGTAGTGCAATTGCTGTGGTTATCTAGGTGGTATAGCAACCAATTTAACAATGCAAGCTCCTAAAAACAACAATGTGACAAATGGTCAGATCATCTCTTTTAATGACAAGAGATAAACAACAAGCTCTGAAATTGTGTTATAGAATTGTTGACATCCTCTCAAGAGGAAAAAATGATAACATCACCAACAATACAGCACCTCAATTGGAGTGTAAACTTAGATTTTTAGTGATTAAGTGGGACTTAAACCCACAATCATCACCCTTCACGCAGAGAGCACCTATCCACAGAACCATGGTTTACACAAGGAGGTGTAAAGTATTTGGTAACAACAGTGTACTGGGCAACATTATAACAATAAACCCAAATCACTGCCATCAAGTTCAGTCCTCACACAGTCATTCCAAAAGTATTTGGATGAATTACTGTGTATGCTAACCATTCAAAACCCAGCCATAGTTTGTCAATGGATAAACGATATGAATAGAAAGATTTTAGTGTGCACCAATGGCAATCATAAACAGGCAATGTTTGTGATAACTTTTTAGATTAGATTCAATTCCCTACAGTGTGGAAACAGGCCCTTTGGCCTAACCAGTCCACACCCACCCTCCGAAGAGTAACCCACGCAGACCCATTTCCCTCTGACTAATGCACCTAACACTACAGGCAATTTAGCATGGCCAATTCACCTGACCTGCACATCTTTTACTGTGGGAGGAAACCAGAGCACCCAGAAGAAACCCACTCTGACACGGGGAGAATGTGCAAACTCCACACAGACAGTCACCCGAGACTGGAATCAAACCCGGGACCCTGGTGCTGTGAGGCAGCAGTGCTAAAGCTGCCCTAATTGTCTCCTTATTTGCTGCTGGAAGATATCAAAGATATAAACAGAATAAGTAATCTTTGTGTTGGGCAATCTGTTCATTTTACCTATTGTTCTTTTGCAAAGAATATTAAGAAAGACTCTTTTAATATTTATAAATCGAATGGTGCACAGATTTTAATGACATCATGAGCATAGTGTTTGAATGATTGACAAAGAGGAGAATGAATGATCAGGAAGCATCTGTAACACAATTGGTATTGTTAAAGGACCAAGCAACAGTTGTAATGAAACAAGTGATGTATTATAAAGGACGAAGCAGCAGTTTTAATGAAACAAGTGGACATTTTTATAAGCTTAGACTTCAATAGTCAGAGAACAATTTCAATCCTCTGATGCATTTCCTGTTCTATAAATGCCACAATTTAATAAAGACAGACAAATACACAAAATAATCACAATCTCTTTTTTTGGCCTTTTCCACATATTGTTGAAATACTAAAACTTTTGCAAGTATTTTGTTTCATTGAGTGCAAACAGTAGAAATAATGCCAGCTGCAGTTCAGCTCTTTTACATATCATGAGGTTTCTATAAACTTCTCAAATTAGGGATTCTGCATCATTCAAATAGGATATCACAAAGGCAGAAGATTAGTGTCCTGACAATCTAATTCATCTGCAGTCATTTTGTTCTAATAAGAATCAAATTAAATAAATACCCTGAAAGTAAAGACTGCTGAACATTCAAGATATATTGACTGCTTCAGTTTATAAAATAATAACTTGCAGACTACACAACTCAAGAGATGATTGAATCACATTTAACACTACACACAGCTATATCCAGAGAGGAGTCAGCTTGGTGGAGATATTTCGGGAGGAAATTCTGGAGTTTAGGCAACAGTCAACTAAAAGCATAAATGAAGCAATTAAATTGGGAATGCTTGCGAATCCAGAATTGAAAGAGGGCAGATTATTTCAGAGCAGTGCTTCCCAGACTTTTTCCCACAGTGATACCATTTTGAGGTTGGTGAAATAACTCCACAGAAGGGGATATCTACCACCAAGATATCCTTTATCTACACATGAACAGTCCTGCCCCATTCACAATCAGGTACCAGAGTGTCAATATCTCTGACACTCATCCTTTTTATACGTCAGCCAGGGCTCCCTGATTGTGCCAGATTAACAGCCCAATTCAGGGAACTCATATTCCAAGCAGTCCAGCCAGGTGACCTCATTGCAATCACTGCAGTTCGAAAATTGTTGTGATCCTTCAGTGACAACTGAGAGAAATGAGAGCCTCTTGAAGTAGCAGTAAAGACCTCAGTCAGAGCACCACAGCGACTATTGCTAGTGAAGAGCTCACAACCCAGGCTCATCCTACCATCTGGGGTTCCAACACTTTGGGAAGTTTTGTCTCAGAGGGCTTTCTGGGTTGAAGGAAATTGTAAGGTTAGATCGGTTTTCAAGACAGAATGCTGTTCAAAGAAGAGGTGCATGCTTTATTCTTAACACAAGAATCTGAGAGAAAGAGAGGGAGAAAGAGAGAAAGAGAGAGGGAGAGAGAGAAATAAATAATTACATAAATAAATAACAAATTGGATTGAGAAGTTCAATAAATAACCAAATTCACAGATGATATCAGACTACAATTGGTATTTGAATCTCAGCTTAAATCCACAAAATATTTTGATAGAATGTGTATCTGGGCATCAGGCAGCTAAAGATATTAATGAAGCAATTACATTGGGAATGTTTCAGAATCCAGAATTGAAGGAGGGCCAATTATTTTAGAGCAGTGCTTCCCAGACCTTTTCATGACTTTAGTACTATCGAATTCTCTCCTCACTGCTGTGGAGTATCAGCCTTAACGTGTGCATTATATTGTGGAGTGGAAGGCTAACCTACCTCTTCTCACAACCTCAATTTGCCTAACAGCCAATGCAGTGCCTCTAATTTAAGTGTTGTCACTGTTACAATATAACAAATCTGGCAGTCACTTTGGACACAGCAAGGTACCACAAGCACGATACAACAATGTTGAGATAATCTTAAGGACTGGAAGGTCATTTGTTTTGCAGCAGTGTTGGATGCATTCTTCAGTTCATCCAAAGCATGTGCAATGATTGTGTTTTGATAGCCCTGGCTGATCCTGAAATGACCTGATCCATTTAAAACTGAGAGCTGAAAGCCCATGTCATCTCGTCTTTAGGAATACAAACATTTCAAACTGATCAACTATTTTACAACTGAAGCTACCCTTGTTACAGTTGCTATACTTTTGCAGCTGTATCCATCAAAAAGAGCTCATTTTGAGGGCCAGTGCAAACGCGATAGGTTAAATTGCCTCCATCTACACCTAACAATTCACCTCACACTGTCTAACAATTCAGTTGTTCTGTGACATAAATCAACATTTGTTGTCTGCTGTCTCAGTGGGACATAAAAAAAATTATTTTGAAGAAGAACGAGGAGGTCTCCCAAATGTCCTGATCAATGTTTGCCTCTCAACATCATTAAATCTGATTATCTGGGCGTAATCATATGCCATTTGTGGGAGCATGCTGTGTACAAATTGATTCTGCTTTTCCTATATTACAACAGTAACTACATTTCAAAAGTACTTAACTAGCTGTAAAGCACTTTAGAACATCAAAAATTGTGAAAGCAACTATATAATTGCAAACCCTACTTCAGGTGGTAGTGAGCTACCTATTTTGAAAAAGTTCAGTTGACCTTAATTATTTGTTTACATACGTTAGGTAAATGTCTGATTTCACATTATGGGGGTGAGCTTAAAGGTGAATGGGAAGATGGTGAGCTGGATACTTGCCAAAAACACACCTAATGGAAGCTCAAAGTATCAGTATAATGGCAAGTTATCTGACGGTCCTAATTATTATGTGCAAATCATTAGACAACTTGAGAGGAGGAAATGATATGGACCATTTTACAAAGTGCCACAAAATTACTGAATGATTTGTGCTGTGCTGCACCTCAGCACCAAATTCCTGATGAGTGTCAGAAGTTGCTATATTCACACATTACCTAGTGAACATATCGCTGAAAGTTAGGGCTGGTACTTAATGACATAAATATCTTTTCAGTGATAATTCTATAACACAATTCATTCTGTACAATTCAGACAGGAGACATTTGAAATCATTATTCTGGGCTGACAGGGAATTGTCCTTTCCCCTCAACTTTCCTCTCCATCCATCAATGGCACCAAACTCCATTTGGACTCGCTCCAGTTCCAATGGTAGCTACCACTCCTCCTGGCATTTCTAGGCAAAAGAGCTGTTTGATTGACTAGAAATACTTGGAGGTAGGACTTTCTCTTCATATGCTGAAAGAGATCTCACTCTGAGATAATTAACATTCCGTTAAATGGAGATCAGCTCTTCACTAACTTTTCTACCTGTGACTAGGAGAAAGTGAGGACTGCGGATGCTGCAGATCAGAGTCAAAAAGTGTGATGTTGGAAAAGCATTCGAGGAGCAGGAGAGTTGACTTTTCAGGCCTACACCAATCATCAGGAATGTGGGGGTGGGGGGAAAAGGGGCTGAGAGATAAATAGGTGAAGTTGGGTGTGGAGGAAGGTAGCTGGGAAGGCGATATGTGGATGCAGCTGGGGAGTGATAGTGATAGGTCAGTGGGGGGGGGGGTGGAGCAGATAGAGGGAAGGAAGATGGACAGGTGGAACAGTGCGAGAGGGCAGTGCCGTGTTGGAGGATGGAATCTGGGATGAAATGGGCAAGGGGAGATTTAGAAACCAGTGAAATCGACATTGATGCCATGTGGTTGAAGGGTGCCAAGATGGAAGACGAGGTGTTCTTCCTCCAGTCGTCTGGTGGTTGGGATTTGGCGGTGGAGGAGGCCCAGGACTCTTCTAACAGGGCAACAACCTTCACAAAACATACTGTCCAATATTTTTAAACCATAATATGTTGCCCTTTTCTACACATCCAGGAGCCCCTGCAAATTTTTAACAGCTACAACAAATGTGATCACTGATAGGACACTGGATTGATATTGCAAATGTATAGGAGGTATAGCATATTGTCACATTAATGTTGTAGGCCATGCAATTAATACGTGTTTTCTCAGCTCCCATTCCACTCTTGCTGAACCATTCATTTATAATAGAATCTCTACAGTGTAGAAGCAGGTCATTCAGCACATCAAGTCTACACTGATCCTATGAAGAGTCTATCACCTAGACCCACCCCGTCCCGGTAAACCCTGTATTTCCCATAGCTAATCCATCTAGTCTGCACATTCCTGGACTCTATGGTCAATTTTGCAAGGCCAATCCACTTAATGTGCACATCTTTGGGCTGTGGGAGGAAAAAGTCAAGAATGTGGTGCTGGAAAAGCACAGCCGGTCAGGCAGTATCCAAGGAGCACGAGAATTGACTGGCTGACGAAGGGCTTATGCCTGAAATGTCAATTCTCCTGCTTCTTAGATGCTGCCTAACCTGCTGTGCTTTTCCAGCACCACACTCTTGCCTGTAATCTCCAGTCCTCACATTCTCCCACTGTGTAGGAAACCGGTGCAGAAGGGGAGAATGTGCAAACACCACACAGTCATCTGAGGGTAGAATCAAACCTAGGTTCCCAGTGCTGTGAGGTAGTAATGCTAACCACTGAGCCACCATGCCACCTAAGGACAGATAGGACAGATGGATCAAACAGAAACCTTTTATTATTCTTTATGTCGAGAAAGAAATAACAATTTGTATCTATGTCCTGTTTTTCATGATCACTGCACAGCCAGAATTCTCAGTAGTCAATGGAGAACTTTTGAAATGTGGTAATTGTTGAAACGGACGAAGAGTAGCCTGTTTGAACACAGCAAGATAAGCTGTTTGTGTTGTTATGGACCAGGCCAGACTCCCTCCAAATATTTTAAGAAAGTAACCTCGTCTCTAATCTCTTCTTATTTTAAAGCTAAATGCAAAGCGGGTGTTCCAGGTGGGATGCAACTGGTCAAACCACTTGGCTTTAAGCAAAATATCATTTGTTTAAACACAAACAAAAGAAAGCAGAATTTAGAATAACTTAATTATTGGAAAACTCAACAGAATATTCGATACAGTAATGTTACTGTTCCAATATAGTAACATTCTGTAAACACACCATTTGGCAAAAAAGTAAATTCAAACACAGATTCTTACAGGCAGGAGGAAACAACATCAAGAGAGATTTCAGAGAAAGTCAGTTAGGAATAATTTACTGAAGCTTGCAACCGTTCTGGTATACACCTATCTTGTGTCTGCTGCTACTAAAAAAAAACACAAATCTGAACTGGGAGAAGTGGCCATTGTTAAATTGTTTAAAAAAAACGATTCAGGTTAGCCCCTAGACTGTTCAGCACCTCTGCCTTTACAACCTCTATTCAAAAAAACCCAGGACAAAGTAACCTTTTTAAAGTGACTGCATCATCACAGTGTGATATTAATTGAAAGATGATTATTATCCAAGACACAGCATTTATTGGAATGAATGCTATGGGACCTTTCATAATTGACTCAATAGAAAAAGATAGGGTGTCAATTTGACATTTCATCTGAAAGACTGCACTTCTGACTGTGCAACACTCCCACCAATACCATGCCGGTCTGTTGGCCCAAATTGTTCTGCCACCATCTTGGAGTGGGACTGCAACCATGACCTTCTCGTGCAAAATTAAGAGCACTGGCAAATTAGCCCTAGGCTGTGGCCAGACCTCACACTACCAGTTTCAGAAGGCCTCAAATACAGTGATGGATACCATAGTTTCTTTCCAGGATCATCTAGGCATAGCAGAGAAGCAGGCAATCAAAGAAACCCTTGTCCTCACCTCCACACATCAACTCAACCATGTCCCTACCTACCCCAATGTGCATCCATCCTGGACCTTTACAACAACACTTTGGCCAGATCAAGGAGACACATGAGACGATCCTTTGATTTCCCACCTCATAGCCAAAGTCATGAGCCACTCTCACAAAGAAAGTGCAGAGCATTTCACTAACCATTATTACTGAGCATCTCTCATATTGCTTAATAATTTATACTTCTCAATCGTTGTTACTTGAAATTCAGAATGTTCCTTTTTTAATGTGCAGTATGGTGGCTCAGTGGTTAGCACTGCTGTCTCACAGCACCAGAGACCTGGGTTCGATTCCTGCCTTGGGCGGATGCCTGTGTGGGATTTGTACATTGTCCCTGTGTCTGCATGAGCTTCCTCCCAAAATTCAAAGATACGCAGATCAGATGAAATGGCCATGCTTAGTTGTGCATTTGTCCGGGGTAAATATAGGGCAGGGGAATGGTCTGGGTGGTTTACTCCTTGGAGGGTCAGTGTGGACCTGTTGGGCCAAAGGGCCTGTTTCCACACTGTAGGTAATATAATGTGCAGCCCTATCTAAATCAGCCACGTACCCTGTTTTAGTTTTGCAGGACTTCAAATTTGTTAATAGTTTAGGACTTTATTTCAGAGAACTGAATTTAGTTTACTTCATGAGCTGTTTCTGTGTGGTGAGCCACTTTTGCTTGTATGGATTACGTAAATTATTTGTGTCACTTCCTGTAGGGGTTGTGATTGCTCGGTGAATTTGGTTTCCACATTATTCTACCCACAAGCTTAGAAATCTGATACTTGTGCAATATATAACTATTCCATTTTGAAATAATTACCAGAAGTCTTCTTATTGTTGCTGATTTCAGTAAACCATTTGGTCCTTCGAGCCTGTTCTATCATTGAGTCATGATTGATTTGCACCTCAATTCCTTTATCCATCTTAATTCCTTATGCTAGGAGAAAAGAAGTAACTTGCAGTTACATAACATCTTTCACAAGCTCAGAACTTCCAAAACTGGTCTACAGTCAATGAAGTACTTTTGGAGTCATTCTTATGTGATAACTAAACATGACAACTAACTTAAGCACAGCAAGCCCTCACAAACAATAATGTGACAGTGATCGGGATTGTTTTTCTTGTGTTGAATTCAGCTGCTCGTCTTGAATAGTGTCACAAGGTGCTTTCTGTCCAGCTAAGAAAGAAAATGGCCATTCAGTTTAACATCCTATCTGAAAGATGCTTTAACTAATGAAAATCTGTTAATTTCAACTTTGAAGGTTTCATTTACTGTCACACCTCATCATTCCCAGGATATCCTGAGCAATGGGTGAAGTACCCCAGTGACTTGCTGCTACTTTGTGACATTATTTTTCCTGGGATAAGATTATGTGATGCAGTGAATGATACAGGTTGATCTGAAGATGATTGTGCGGCTGACCCAAATATCAGGCTGGATTACCACCTTGGATGTCTTCCATCTATGGCAACGTTTACAGACTATAGATGTTTTGGATCTAGCTCCCTCATAATCCCATTTATGATAAAATAAAGCTAATAGAAATAGGAGCAAGATTAGGCCATTTTGGCCCTTGAACATGCCTTGCCATTCAATAAGACCATGGCTGATCTTCTCTAACTCCACTTTCCTGCCTCCTCTCCAGAATTCTTAATTTCTTCAGTGCTGAAAACCACTTGAAACTTTGTCTCGAACAGACTCAACAACTGACGATCCACATGATCACTGTCATAGAGAATTCCACATATTCAAACACTTCTGATTGTAGAAATTTTTCCTCAACTCAGTCTTAAATGGCTTATCCCTTATCCTAAAATGGTGATCCCTAGTTCTTCTGCCAGGGGAAACAGGCTTAAGTACAGTAATCACACCTCTCCAATATTGAAGGAGAGCTGGAGAAGCCAGCATTTTTAAAAATGAGATAATAAACTTAAAACGCCATCCTCCTGCTTGTGTGAATATAAAAATTCCCATGGCACTAATTCAAAGAAGAGTGGGGAACTTATCCCATATTCATCCCCCAATCAACACCACAAAGAACAGATTATCTGATCTTTGTGACACTGCTATTTATGGAAGTTTATTGAGTGCAAAGTGGCTGCTATGTCTCCTAGATTCCAACAATGTCAACACTGCCAAAAAACACTGCATTGGCTATAAAACCATTTATGATATCATAACGGCTGTGGAAAGTGCTATACAAACGCTCATCCTGCTTTTTCTTTTCACAACATCTACCTTATCAAGTTCTCCAAGGATTTATCCCTGGATAGTTTCAGCTAAAAGTAAGAAATCATCAGATAAGTAATTGTGGGGATGTGGCAGGAGGGGGCAAGACTGTATCAAGTAAACAAAAACAGACTTAAACAAGACTAGATAAAGAATAGATTAAGTGTAGTTCACATTATTCATGTACTGTATTCATTCTGACTGCATATTATCCTGACTAAACCCCAAAGGTAACTGTGTTTAAATCATCAATACTCAAAGGACAACAACACAAATGCCCCAGTTACATAAGTTTGGGTCTTAATTAATGGAGTTTACAGAATTGAACTCACTACAGATATGATAGCACAATGTTGTATTATTGGCCTTCAAGTTGACACATTTCTAATTAATTTCTTTACTGCATACAAAATACTTGGAGGAATATTTTTTCTTGAGCTTTTTGGCCAATATTAGTGGTTTAGTTGGAAACCTCTGGAAAAGGATAAACAAAGTTTTCAGTGCAATCATTTATAGATGTTGAGTGGTATTTTCAACATTGGGTCAGGAACCTAGCTGCAATTAGGCGCTAACAGGAAGCAGAGAGAAGGTGCAAGTGGGTCATTTTCGGGTTGGGAGATGTAACATATATAGGTTAAGTGAGTGGGTAAAGATGTGGCAAGTGAAGTATAAAATGAGAAAATGTGAATTTGATCATTTGGCAGGAAGAATAATGGAGAAGCATAAGTGGGAGAAATTGAAGAACACTGGGGTGGAAAAGGATCTGGGAATCAGTGTGCATGAACGCAAAAAATTAGTAAGCAAATACAGAAAGTAATTAGAAAGCTAATAGAATGTTATTGTTTATTACAAGGGAAATTGAATACAAAAGTGGGGAGCAAATGCTTTGGGTAAACAGTGCATTGGTGGGACTGCATCTGGAGTACTGTTTACGGTCTTAGTCACCTTATTTAAGGAAATATGTAAACATGTTAGAAGCTGTTCAGAGAAGCTTTACTACATGAATGCTTGGACTAGGCCCATTATCTTATGAGGAAAGGCTTGATTGAAATGTATGAGATCCTAAGAAACCTTGGTGGGTTGGAGGTGGAGAGGATGTTTTCTGTTATTGGAGAATCCAGAACTACTGTTTAAATGTAGCAGTGAGTTACCCATTTAAATCAGAGGCTAGGTAATATTTGTTCTCTTACAGGATTACGAGTCTTGATGGGAGTGGTGTAAGCAGAGTCCATGAATATTTTTAAGGCATAGGTGAATAGATTCGTGTTAAGTAAGGGTTGACAGTTTATTGGGATAAGCAGAAATTCTGGATTTGAGGTTAAAAACAGGTTGCTTATGATCTTATTGACTGGCAGGGCAGGCACAAAGGGTTTAATAACACACTCCTGCTCCTGATTTGTATGTTTGCATATAATTCTGGATTCTGAATTTTTAAAGGGTAAGATATAATTAAGTGCAAGGAGTGGGACCACCATCCAATTAAGCACGGGGAGTTGGCTCCCAAGTTTCAAAACTTAAAGACTAATAAATCCAGTGGATATGATGGCCAGAATCCTAGGACTTTAAAGGCAGGAACTGCAAAATAGAGGTGCATTGATTGTAAAACTCCCTAGGTTTGGGTATTGCTAAGAAAAGACACATTTTGTCAAAACTTTTCATCTTGTACTCTTTGGACAATTGGCAATAATACCAATGTGAATGGGAACAATATTTTTATTGTGTATGAGAAAACTATATTGAAGGGTTGGAAGGTGGACTCTGATTAGTAGAATCATTGTCATGGAGAATGCATCAGTCAGATGATTGACAGTTAACTGTTGAGTTTTGTTTACATTTTTATCAGGAAGTTTGACTCTGATTGGCCGCAATATTACCATGAGGACTGAATTGGAGAATGGATGTTGCTTATCTTACATAGTTGAAACAGACATTATGTGAAGATATATTATTTCTGTCTAACAACAAACAAGGCCATGTGTATTTGCATTAATGGACCACACTGAAAACCTGCCTGACAATCCTGAATTGGTCGTCAGCATAATTTTTAGCACAATTTGGATTATTTAGCCAATTGTGGTCTCACATTAAATGATGGATATTGTGTTTACAGTTTGCAAGAATGAGCTGGTTGGCCATGGTCAGTATCTTACATGTTGTAAACAGCAAAGAGGGTACATTGTTCGATATGATCCACCTAATCTTTGGGAGATAGGGCTTACATACCTAGCATCACACTTGCACCAAAATTCATAGACCACATTACTCATCTGGGTGATATTCAGACCTTTTTTTTTGTCTTGAGTGATGAACACCACTCATGTTGCTCCTGCATTGTAAAACACCTAGCTTCACCTGTTGCGCAAACGTTTGCGATACTTTACCTTTCCAGAGTAAACTGAAGAAGACTGGGCACTTTCCAGGACCACCGGTGATGGCCTTAGGCTTGTTTATGAGTTCAGACAATATAAATGAGAAATGATCTGATCAAAGGAGTCTTTATCCTGTAGAATGACTTTAATGCACTCTATTTCAGCATTTAGTTTACAAAGTGTACAACTTGCTTGGGCCCTACTTACAACATTGGAAACAAAGCCAATCTTCTAGAGTGTGGAACAATAGGAATCTCAATGAGTGTATATTGACTAGTGAAGGTAGGCTGAGAAACACGTGGCTGATTTTTTGGGTAGTACGTCAAGGAAATGGAGATCAGTTGACTGTTACCTCCAGTATATTTCCAATATGTGGATGATTCATTTGCTATATTTGAGTCTGCAGCTCATAAAAAGATTTTCTTGCATGTCTTAATGGGCTCCAACAAGTCCTCAAATTTACTCTCAAAGTGCAGCAAACAAATGTGTGGCCTTTCCTGGATATTTTAGATGACAGTTTGACCAGGGATTCTGTAATACTATAAGATTGTAAGATAGAGGAGTAGAATTACTAATTTCTGTCACAAGCCTGGCTTCACTGGGCAATATACACATTAGGATTCCTATACTTCCATCCACTATAGGATTAGCCTTATAAATGGGTCTGAGCTATTTTTTTCAAAATGCAAGGTTGATGCTGAAACAAGGCATATCAAAGCATTCTTACAGGATAATGACTACCTTGATCAGATCATTTCTTGTTGTATATCACACAAACTCATTAATGGACTGAAGGTCATCACTTGTGGCCCTGCTAATCCCAGCTGGATTAGAAAACCACAGAAGAAACAATGAGACATTAAGCAATAGGGAAATGATAGCATCAATTATTAGGGAGGTAATAGCAGCATATTCTAAAAATTACAATATAGTCAGGTAGAGTCAACATGATTTTGTGAAAGGAAAAATGTATTTGACAAAGTTAAGAAGAGTTCTTTAAGAATGTGATAGCAGGCTTGATAAATTGGAACTAGCAGATCTGGTGTATTTGGATTTCAACAGGCATTCAATAAGATGTTACATTAAAGGTTACCACACAAGCGTTCATGGTGCTGAAAGTGATATATTAGCATCAACAGAGGATCAGCTAGTTAAGAAAATACACAGAGAAGTGGGATAAATGAGACATTTTCAGATTGGTGAACAGTATCTATAAATTCCAATGGGATTAGTGATCATACTTTGAATATTTACCATCTATATTAATGGCTTGGATTAAAGGACTGAAGTAATATAGCCACATTTGCTCATGATAAAAAAAGACAGGTAGTAAAGAAAGTTGTAAGGAGGATTCAAAGGTTCTCCAAAGGAAGTTACACAGATTAAATGATTAAGCAAAATAATTGGCAGGTCAATGGCTCCACAGAGGCTGGTATCTTGTCACCATAAAGTAACTTTTTATTTACACATGGAGAGTCCCTGACACTGACCAGCTCTCAGGGCGAATGGGATGTCTGACACTCCAGAGCTCCATCATTAGAACAGATTAACAGCCTCAGTCAAGGAACTCATATTCTTTGTGGTCCACATGTTTGACCTCATTATGAACACAGCAAATATGATGTGTGAAAATATGAAATTATCTCTTTGGCAGGAAAATTGAAAAAAAAAGCAGAACAGTATTTAATCAGAAAGAAAATGCAGAATAGAAGGATCCTGTTGTCCTTGTATTTGAATCAGAAAACTTTAGCTTATAGGTGATGCATGTAATTAGGAAGACAAATGGAATGATCACTTTTAAAGCAAAGGAGGATGGAATATACAAGATGTCTTCTGTGTTAAATTCCAAGAAGGACCAGGAGGCTGAAATGTTAAACTGCGGGTGTTCACTCCACAAGCAGCAAGGCTAGACTGAGCGTTTTGTTCAGCTGATGACATCATCAATACATTACATGATCAGACTTCTAAAGTGACAGTCCATCATACTTGCACAAATATGCAACATATACCTTAACAAAGTGTTAGTGGGGCCGAAACTGGGCCTAAATGTTCATACAACTGTGGGAATTCTATGGCCTATCCAAAATGGTGCTGTAAACCTGGATCTAGAAGTCCCACTTCCATTTATGACAGATTTTGTTGCTGCCAAACAGAAATGAGGGCTCACCATGACTCACACAGGGCTGAGTTCAAACAGATTCCATTTTCACTAAAGCAAAGTCCATATCCTGCAGTTTGTAAGTTGCAACCTTTTAGAAAATAGTCTTCAACTGCAGTTTCAATGGTGTTTTGTTAATATAACCCTAAGTACTTTCTTTATAACGTTATTACTGTTTCACAATGACGGAGTATGTCCACATTTGATTGACAGCTCAAAGAGGTTATTGAAGGATTACCTTTAATATAAATACATGTATGGTATTTGATTGTATAGTAGTTATGTAGTTGAGTTTAGAAGAATAAGAATGATCTTATTGAAACATATAAAATCTTAAGCCACTTGACAGGGTCTTTGCTTTTGTGGGGAAATGTAGAACAAGGCGGTGCTGTTTGAAAATAAGGCATTTCCAAATTAAGCTGCAGCTTAATTGGAATTCTCTGAGGGTTTGTTAATCTTTAGAATTCTCTTCCCTAGCAAAACTTATGGGTCATTGAACATATTCAAGTGTGAGTTACATACAGTGAGGGAGTCAAGATCATGTGGAATATACAGGAAAGTGGAGTTAAGACAACAGTGAAATCAGCCCATCGCCGTACTGAATCAAGGAGCAAGTTCAGGGACATAATGGCCCACTCCAGCTCTTAGTTCTTATGATCTATTGAATGCCTTTCAGAACTGACAAATTATTAGTCCCACGCATTGGCAAACTGCAGTAGAGGTGCAGCAGAAGTAGGATTTGTCAATTCACGATGCAGAGAGAGAAAAATGGTACCTACCTATGACTAAACAAAACAGCAATGGCTGCCTAGCCACAGTTATAGAAAAATAAGCCGGTGGCTGCAGCAGTGCTGCGGTAGTTGTGAGGATTGTACAAGGTGGAGTGAGCCTGTACCTGAATTATTAACCCCACCAACTTCTTCACACATCACTCCCTGCCCTGAACAACCACATTAACTTGGGCGTAGTCCATTGGCTGCTTACATTGTCGACTGAAAATCCTAAGTGGCCTGGGAACAAGACCTTAATAGATTCTGTAACAATAATTGACTGGAAAGTAATGGCCTCATTGAAAATGATTTTGGGGTTGGAGTTGTGGCTGTGAACTGGAACAGAGACTGATATTACAAAATTTCATGCCTGTCTAGTTCCAACCAGGACCCTGACTAATTGAAAATTCCTGACTGTGCTGAAACAGGCCATTAGCACAACCAGTTTGTGCCAATGTTCAACATGAGCCTCTCCATAGCCCTTTGCAAACTCTATCAATATATCCTTCCATCTCTTTCACCTTCATAAACTTACCTAGATTCCCCTTAGAGATATCCAACCACATGGAAGAGAGTTCCACAGTCAAACCACTCTGGGAAAACAAGTGGTTCATGAATTCCTACTTGGATTTATCTTATAAAACATGTTTATTTCAACTGTGTGTTTAACTGGCACTTTTGGCTAATAATAGCTTCTTTCTTCCCATTGTCTAATAGTTACTTTAGCTGAAGTAATTGTGGGGCAAATTAGCTTTAATTATCGCCTCACCCAGGATTAAGGAATTAAATTGCCCTGCAGAAATAGCACTTATTCTGTATATATCCTTGTGTTGAAATCAACAGAATAACTGTGGGTGAATCTGGCTCTGAATGACTTGTTCTCAGTATCAATATTTATTTTGCAGCTGGCACATTTTCAGAGTTTTCCATTTTCTACAGTGCTCAGTTCTGCACATTTTTTTTTGTTTGTTTTAGTTCCCCTTTTATATCTCATGATGGGCTCCCACATTTCACATGAAAAGCTGTAGAGTCCTGCTTGTAAAATACTGCTTCTTTTTCCTACAAATATTTATACAGCAGTCATTCACAAGAAAAAGCATAACGAGGGAACATAATGTTAAATTTAGCGTTTGGGAGCTTGCTGTGTACAAATCAATGCATGCTTCCTGTGTTACAAAGGTGGCTACATTTCAGAAGGACTTAATTGGCTGGAAAATCAGTTTAGGAGGTCCTAAGGCCATGAAAGGTATGATGCAATTGCAGTGCTTTATTTCTTATTCCGAAGAAAGTTCATCATTGCAAGAGAGATGCATAATATTTGTTAATGACGAGGACTGAAATTATTTAGGTTCAGCTATATCAGAAGCTGGTCCAACATTGATCTGTGGTATCTGGGCGGCATGGTGGCACAGTGGTTAGCACTGCTACCTCACAGCACCAGAGACCTGGGTTCAATTCCTGCCTCAGGTGACTCTCTGTGTGGAGTCTGCACCTTCTCCTCATGTCTGCGTGGGTTTCCTCCGGGTGCTCCGGTTTCCTCCCACAGTCCAAAAATGTGCAGGTTGGGTGAATTGGCTGTGCTAAATTGCCCATAGTGTTAGGTGAAGGGGAAAATGTAGGGGAACGGGTCTGGATGGGTTGCGCTTCGGTGGGTTGGTGTGGACTTGTTGGGCCGAAGGGTCTGTTTCCACACTGAGTAATCTAACCTAATCTGTGTCTGTGAAATACTTCGCAGATAAGTTAAAAAAGTTTAATATAACAGGTATGCATGATTAGTCAAAATCATTGAGATCCCTCCCCACAACGTTTTGCCACTTCATCTCCACTGAAGTGATTTTCAATCATGAACATCGGGGAGATAAAATAGTCCAGTCAAATAATTTCTACAACATGAGAAGAAAGCCATTGTGTCCATTTTTGTGACAGATTTCCAAAGCAGTGATGTGTTTGAATGCCATTCCCCATCCTCCAAGTAACACTGCACACTCTTTATTTGTTAATAGAGTCATACCATTATACAGCACGTAACAGACCCTTCTGTCCAACTAGTCCATGCCAACTTTGTTAAGAATTTAAACTAGTCCTACCTACCTGTGCTTGGCCTATATCCCTCCAAACTTTTAAACATTGTAAATGTACCTGCATTCAACACTTTCCCTGTCAGTTCATCCCACACACGAATCACTCTCTGTAAAAAGGTTGCCCCTCGTGTCCTTCTTAAATCTTTCTTCTCCCATCTTAAAAATTTGTTTCCTAGTTTTGAACTTCCGCACCTTAGGGAAAAGACTTTTGCAATAACTAATGCTCTCTTGAATGCATCAATTGAATCTGCCTCCACTATACTCACAAGCAGCGCATTCCAGATAGTAACCACCCTATGTGTGAAAAAGACTCTCCTCATGTCTCCATTGCTTCTTGCCAAATCCTGGGGAAGATCCTGGAAATGTGCTCCCCATTCTAAAATAAATTGCACATTCCATCCACTTCTTTAGAGTACCTTCTTTGTATTTAACTAGTATAAATATTCAATAATAAATAAATAATTGCATTCACCCTTTTAGCTAGAAATATGTACTCCAACTAGAAAAAATAAATCTTAATGGCTGAAGGGATTAAACTTTGAATACGTTTACGCTTGCAGATGAGTTTCAGGCCCACCTGTTTCTTAGCTTCATAATGTTGAAAATGAATTAGTCACATTGTGTTAAGAACAAACTGTTCCTGGAACAGAAGGATCTGAGGAGGTTTTTTGTGAAATAATATCCACTGGTTCCAGTTTTCCTCCACACTGTAATATTGACAATTTTCTGGCACAATTGTTAGTTCAGCAGAAAACCATGCAAAAGTTACAGGACAGAAAGTAGTCTACAGACTATGGTGTCTGCACTGGCCGAATAAAATAATTGTCCATTCTAATTCCACTTTGCAGCAATTGGTACATAGCCTTGCATGTATGTATAAAGAATGCATATACCACATGCACTAGAAGTCCTTCTTGGAAATTAAAACAACTATTAAATGATGTAAATAGAAGTTGGGCCTCAGTTATCACAGGCTTGCAGCAAATTATTCCTTGCTCAATTTGACTGATGGGATCATTATATTATTTTCAATCCCTTTCCCATTTTTCACACCCACCAGTTTTCATTTCTCAGCTGTACAGTAAGTGTTGAACTGAATTGGCAAGCAAAAGTCACAGCCCCAGCCTAATCCTGAATTCACATGGTGTCCAGGTTTGTCACACTCTGCCCCACATATTCTAACTCACATCAAGTCCCATTTATATATTGCCACTTCTGCTCACCAACCTTCATTGATTCCTGGTTTTGCAATATCCTGATTTTTAAAATTCTCACTTCCCTTTCAAATCTTTCACTAGTCTTGGCTTGTTACCTCTCCAATCCAACTTATTCTAACTCAACTAATCCCAAGATCTCTGCATTTCTGACCATTTGCACATTGCTAATTTCTATTGGCGTACCATCAGCTTTCTAGGCCCAAGTTCTGGAATTCCCTTCCTAAACCTCGCTGTAGTGACAGAAATAGAGTTAATGTTAATTGCAACAAAACATTAAGTTCTTTTTAGCATGTGCTATACTAAAATGTAGTTAACGCCTTTCACCAGAAACAATAAGGAGCCAATTACTTGTGTGACACAATAACTAATTTTATTAACCGAAGACCCCAAACAAACATAATAAAGAATCAACATCAAGCTAAAAAACATAGTGATGTCACATAGACCCACAGTTAGATATACAAACAGACATCAATACCAAGTTAAAAGCAGAAGTGTCCAGAATAATGATAGGTAAAGGAATATACATGACTGATTCCTTAGGACACTAGGTTTTAAACTGAGACCTCAAAAATAATTAACTGTTATCCTAGCCCACTGGAAATAGTAAAAGTCACAGTTTTCCTTTGAATTCTTACTGTGGTTGGTATACCTTTCTGATCAACATTATAACTGCACAGTTTTTCTTCCTGAGAGTCAGAGGGAGAGTCCTCAGCCGGTGTTCAACGCAGCCTCCTTAGCTTGCTCCCCTTTCTCTGCCAAAAAAAACAATTGAATACAAGTTTTATTTTATGTATTCTGTGTTTATAAAAGCTATGTTTCTAGATTTGTTAATTGTAGGCAAGTTTCCATTTCTAACGTGAATATTCTCATAAATATGTAAATCAAAATGGAAGAGACAGGGCTTTCCATGCTTTATCAGGGGGTTTGCTGGCTGGTTTAATTTCCCTTAGGGAAAATGTTCATTCCAGTTCAGCTGTCTCTTGTTTAATTCATCCTGATTCCATTGAAACTTAGCCAACCTGGTTGGGCGATCACTTTGACAACTTTACGTCAATATTTTTGAACTGTTTTTAAACATCATTTCCGTCCATAAAAGTCCCAGATATTAAACTGGACAATGGAAATTGAAAGTCAATTGTCAATATTCTATAAATTTATGATAATGGCAATGCTTCCCCCAATTGGAGTCAACATTTTCTTTTGTAGAATAAATTATCATGGTTGCCGCATACCATTGCCAAAACTTTAATCATGTCGAGACAATCGACAAAATTCCACTTTTTAATAATAAAGTTAAAAGGCGAATTGACAATATGTTAGCTGATATCAAGGAGGTGCTGAAAGAAACATTGTTTACAAGTGGGAAATTTAATTTGTAGATTCATGAGTCCACCTGTATAATCGAACACTGGCCTGAACACGCGAACCAGTAGGTACAGGGTCAGCTTCTTTCCAACCATTATTAGACTATTGAATGGACTTTGTAGCCTCAAATAATGTTAACATTGCTAATGTTGATCTTGCCTCAATCTAAGTCTTTCGGTATGTACATCCTTGTTTATTTGAATCTGCCCGAATTGCTCGTAAACAAAGCTTTTCACCGTACATCAGTGACAATAAATCAATCAATCAATATTCAGTAAATTGATTGTAACTCCATTCAGAAGAATATTTTCTTTCGTAAGAAGCTACCAAATTTAGTGATCAATGAAGAACTGTTTTGGGTAACAGATACCTACTTCAAGGAAAAGAAACTTACTCAGGCCACATGATTGAGCATTTGCGAGAGCAAAATCCTGACATTCAGATCACCGCTTGCATACTATGAAGCACTTGTAACCAAAACAATGTCACCAGAGCTAGGAGCAGTGTTAGAGCAACCATGAAAATTGTGAATTACATAAAATTATGGTCATTAAAATCATATTTGTTTGCTCACTATTTATTTTGTGTGCAGAGATTGGGGCTGATGTTTAACTGCTCATGTTAGACCAATTCTGGAAGGGCTGACATAGAAGCAATGCTCGCTTTTCCCTGCTGCCATGAGGTATCACCATAGAGTTCACAAAATATAGTGAATGGGAATATTGTTGACTTTATGTCCACAAGGCTTTATTTAATTTAATTGTTAAATACGTCAATAGTGTACAATGTTCTTTAGTTTAAAAGACTATTTCCTATCTTGGGCAGCATCAATGTTGTTATTTTTGTTAAGTCAGTTTAAAATCCAAGCATATCTATCCTCTTCTGCCCCACCCAGTGGATAACAGGACATGGGTACAACAGTCATTCACATTTCCACCAATGATTCCCAAAGCCTCTACAAGATGCATTTTGCCAACAGACTGAGGAAGATTCCTTCTAATCTTCACCATCTTTCCCATTGAAGCCATTTGAGCTGCTTTCCGAAAGGAAACTTGATACCTTGAAGGAATTGAACGGTCTTCATCTAGTTCATATTATCCAGATAGAACTGCAAAGCCTCTCCAAAGCTCTCAGCCTTACCAACATCTGATTGACATTATCCATGGAACAAATGCACACATTAGCCAAGAAAAATGTATGATTAATCCATGTCATTTTATGTTAAGCTATGCTGACATAAGCAGTCAGGAACAATTGGTTCAACTAAGTTTCAAGTTAGACAGATCATTGTGAAACAAATGACAAATGTTTATTCTATTACAGCAGCTTAGTTCTTCAGTATCAGAATTATTATCGAATAGTATATAGTCATAATTATCTAACAACATTTAACAAAGAACCAAAATACAAATTATTCAGATATACCTCTTGATTAAAAAGAAAGGTAATCAGATAACTAGCTTCATTTCACCCTGGCTAATTTTAAAACATATTTTCTTTAATTTGTTTTTTCACTGAGCCTACCTACAAATTTAAAACAGTACCATGACATTTTTCACATCCATTAGGGAGAGCTTCCGTTTAACGTTTCATCTGTGAGAGAGTACGTCCACACTGCCTTGATGCTGTACTGGGAACACTGCCTGGAGTTTGCACTCAAGATAGTTGAAATGGAATTTGAAAGCACAATCTTCTCGAGGGAAGCAAGCTGCAAATTATATGTGTACCGAGACAGGTTTGTAAAGGCCACATCTTCTTTGTAAATCTTTCTTTATTTTGGAGTGTTGGCCAAATGAGAAACGGACTGTTTTAACCTGGGAACAAGTTGTTGCATTTTTAAAACAAGCTACTGGAACTAATGAGCAAAAAAAAAGCATAAGAATTCTGTATGCTGGAAATCTGAAACAAAAGCAGAAATTGCTGGATAATCTCAGCAACTCTGGCTGCATCTGTGGAGAGAAATCATAATTTTGAGTCCTGTGTTTATGCTGTTGCTATATTCAAGCAATGGAAGCAGATGTTCAAGATGCCACTCACCTTCATTGTGTGTAGAGTAGGCTTCACTCAGAGATAGATTGCTGATTGGTTTGTAGAATGAACATAGGCTGTAGAAGCCAGAAGTCATCAGCATGTCAACAACCCCCAATTGACTTCTGAGCAGTTTCTCTTCCTCTGCACTGAAGCAACCAAAATCCAAAAGATAACTAGCTAATCTCTCTCACCATTTCCTAAAAGCTGTAGGATATAACTACTAACTGAGGGATGGACAATTAGTGTAGCAACTGCCCTATATCTACAGCAAAATATCAAAAGAACATGGAAATAAGTTCGAAGAATAGATGGCTTGGGAGACAAAAGGGGGACCTCATTGAATCCTGTGAACTGGTGTTATATAACAATGATGCATAGAAGTTTAAGGGGGTCAGAGTTTCATCCAGCAGAGTTGTAGAATGACGATTCATAGTTTTGTTTGTCTGTAGTTGTAATTAATAGCAAATTGTTATTAAGAGCAAAAATCTGGTCAATATTTTGCACTAATCTGTGTTCATCAGACAGGAAATTGGAGACTTTGAGTAATTTGATTAAATCTTCCAGGGACTTGAGAATCTGAACATTTTCCAAAATGGATTGTGACCGTATCTAGAGCAAATTATATGATAGCATCTATAGATGTCCATATGGTGCCATTCACAATTATTGGCTACCTCAGTTCACATTACAACCAATGAAATATTTTTTATAGTGCAGCCAATGTATATAATATTGGAAGCTCACACAAATAGATAACTCTAGAACAATATGAGAGAATCAAAAATGTCAACCTAAATACCATATTAAATTAAGAAAGACTTATATTAATGAGTCATATTTCACGAGCACAAAACATTTGAAAATCACATTATAATCAACAAAAATGTAGTCACTGTATGAAAGTTGGGAGTTAACAAGCTGCTACAAACGGCAACGTTGATGTATTGATAAGATTATTTCATTGAAGGATAAATATTAGCCAGAACACTATGTTGAAACAAATTATTGCAGATGCTGGAATCTGTACTGAAATCAACAACTGCTGGAAATCACAATGAGTCAGGCAGCATCCATGGAGAGAGAGCAAGCTAATGTTTCAAGTCTAGATGATTCTTCATCAGATCTTCAGTTCTAATGAAGGGTTATCTAGACACAAAATGTTAGCTTCCTCTCCCTCCATATATGCTGCTTAGCCAGAATACTCCTACTCTTTGTCACAAAAGTCCATGAAACATTTTATACCTACCTGAGAAGACAGCTAAGGTTTCAACTTAACGTTATCTTGGAAAGGCAGCAAAGCTAACAGTGGAATACTCCCTCACTAACACTGGAGTATCAACCTTGAGAATTGTGCACAAAGCCCACAGTGAGATTTAAACAGACAACCTTCTAATGTAGTAGAAAGAGTACTGCCAATTGAGCCACCAGCAGATACCTTAAATTAAGTTACAACGGTAGGATAAATGGTCATAGGTTCAAACTGCGAGGCAAATTTAACTTATGTAAGAAGGATTTACTTCACTCCAAACAAGAGAAGATCAACACTTGAAAGAGACTTTCATAGGTAGTCATAGGGACAAATACCCTGCAGTCATTGAAGAAATATCCAGATGCCTTGATAGATGAGGAATATGTAGGAAACTTGCAGATAAAATTAAAATGTGTCCAGTGGTCTTCCTAATCAGCAATTACATTGTTTTGTTGCACCATTTATAATGGAATTTTAACCAATGAAATCACTGCTCAGAACAGCATTTCTTTTATTTCACTTTTCCTAATGGCTCCACTTTATTTAATCTTTCTGATGTACTCTGCTATTCTACAGACCACAGGGAGCTATTCCCACTATTATGTTGCATTAAAGGCAAAGATCATGCTGTTACTAGCTGAATCAATAATGGGAAATTGTTTTCAGATGTCTAATACACACTCACCCAAATCCATGCTGGGTTGTAGCAACTAATTCCAAAGTATTTTTTTGTTGTGTGATTTGCACACACAAAGGATACTTGTTGTTATGTCACAAAGTAGCATTGAAAATTTTCTGAAGTCCAAAAACTAGAATGCCTTTTGTTTCCTATGTTGTAAACAATGTTTATGATTAATGTTGTCTGTTTTGAGCTTGACGATACATAACCCTTCCATTGCATTATGTTTGCCAACTCTGTATTCCTGAAGATTTAATCTTGTGAATTCCTGCCTCTCTCTGACAGAGCTCTACTATTGCACCATTGTTCATGCAATACATCCATTTTCTTGGTACCTGGATTCTCTCAGCCAACTGAGCAACATATAGACTTTTTGTTATTTGGTCAGCTGATTCTTCACTATGAGTCAAACAGCTAGTATACCCAAGAAGGATATATTTATATCTTATACACAAAAACTTTGAATGAAAACGGAAAAGAAAATGACATTGTTCCAACGATTTTTCCCGTGTTTGCTCATAATAGTGTCCTGATGATTAATAAGAACAGAGGACTGACGAGCAGGAGTAGGACCTGTCAGCCTGTTTTGCCATTTAATAAGATCAATAACATTATTGTCCCCATTTTCCTGTCTACCTAGAATGTTCTCACTTTCTCTCTTCCCATTGCTGCCCCTTACCCCATCAACATGCCCACCACCATCACATCCCCCATATCTATCAAAGATCTATCAAACTTCCACTGTTGTCTGGGGAAGAGGACTTCACAGAATAATAATCCTTTCGGGGAAAGGATTTCTCCTCATCTCCACGTTAAAAGAAAGTCTTCTTATGCTTAAACTGTGTTTCCAAGTTCTAGATTCTCTGACAAGAGAAAAATCCTCTCAGAATTCATCCTGTCATGTTCCCTCAGGAACTTATTTCTTTTAATAAAATCATTCCTCATTCTCCAAATTGCAATGATAAAAGCCCAGTCTATTCAAACATTCCTTCATAAGATAAACCCTTCATCCTAGAAATGAGTTGAGTGGACTTTCTATGAAATTTTTAAAAATATGTTTATATCCTTTTTCAAATGAAAAGACCAAAGCTGTGCTCAGTACCCCAGGGGCAGTATCTAATACCGGTCTGTATGACATGAGCAATGGTAAGATTTGTGAAAGAATTGGATGAGAAGTCCGGTAGGGAAATCTTGAGGTTGGGATCATCTTGCTACATCCTTTATGTTTTTGCCAAGTGGTCAGGCGAGATTCATGCTAAACAGTGGTAAGTGGCCAAAGAAAGGAGTGTATTGCTTGTTCAAAGGCTTATTGAAGCCAAAATTTGTCTCATTAATGTTCACCTTCCCATCTTATCCACACACCAAACAAACAAAACTTGGAAGCTCATCACAGTTGTCAACAGTCCTAAATCAAATCAAGGAAGATAGACTTCATAAAGGAGGTCCCGTCACAGAGCACAGCAGTTAACTTTTGAGGAGGAATATGAAGGCATGGAACAGGGCAACATCACTTTTGGTGTGATAGAGGGCTACAGTATCAAACATTACCAGATGTTATTGATACGCGGTTCCGATAACAAATAAAAACAGAAATTGCTGGAGCAAGTCATCAAGTCTGGCAGCATCTTTGGAGAGAAAACAGTTAACATTTTGAGTTCAGTGATCCTTCTTCCAAACTGATTTCAGTAGATTGATTCACTGGAAATATGTTGCCACTCAAAAGGCAAGCCATCCCAATCTGTTCCCAGGGATAAATGTTGTTTGTTTTCCTTCACTTCTGCACTTTGAATAAAAGTCAATGTTTTCAACTGCTTGAAGTCTTTTCAAAGTGTGATGGTGCCACATTGAACAAAGAGAAGATGTTAGCCTACACTGGGCATTTGGGAAAGAGTAGAACTCCCTGAGACAAGGTTCTAAGATGGCAGGGCACTGAGGATGGAAAAACTGGGTAGCTAGGTCCTTATCGTAGCAATAAATTTTGAAATGTGCACTTGTGCTTGCAATGATGTATGAGTCGTACTACTCATGTACCCTGTGAAATATGTATTTGGTTTTCCCTCCCACTATGTGCATAGGGAAGCAGACCTCCTGGCTTGGTGCATGGCTGGGCTTTAAAAATGTCACTGGCACCTGGAATCCTGGGAACCCTTGGTTACAATGAGTACTTCCACCTCTGACAAAAGGGAAAATAGCAGGGTGAGACATCATAGAGGTCTTGTGCATCTTATTGGAGTGAGTTTTGGGCAGTACCATGAGAAATATCATTAGGGCCCACAGAAAGATGCCCTCCATGAAATGTTCCAAAATTGACACTTCTCAGATTTCAGCGAAAATTCAGCCCTGTCTTTTAAAGAAATTAGTTACTTGTATAGACGGTAGCATTTTACTTCCACTGTATCAAGCAATATTAATGCAACACTGAAATTAAGAAACTGAATGATAACATTCATGCAGAACATGTAACCAGTCTATCAGCCAAATCAATTCAATGATGTTGGGTAGGCAGTATCCTTATGTATATACAGCGAGTAGGGGAATCCCTAATCTTGCCTTCTTAATAAAATAGATTAGATTCCCTACAGTGTGGAAACAGACCTTTCGGCCCAACAAGTCCACACCAACCCCCAGAACAGTAACTCACTCACACCCATTTCCCTCTGACAAATGCATGTATCACTATGGGCAATTTAGCATGGCCAATTCACCTAACCTGCACATCTTTGGATTGTGGGAGGAAACCGGAGCACCTGGACGAAACCCACGCAGACACGGGGAGAATGTGCAAACTCCACGCAGACAGTCGCCCGAGGCTGGAATTGAACCTGGGTCCCTGGCGATGTGAGGCAGCAGTGCTAACCACTGAGCCACCGTGCTGCCCCTTATAGCCATTAAATTAAAATTAAAAATAATATAAACAGGAGGGAAATAAATCATCTCATATTTTCTAACATATGAAGACAAAAGGAAATTAAAATTCAAAAAGGGGTCTTTAAAGAAACAACTGACCTTAGATCTCATTTGACATGTGGTTTTATGCTAATATCCATGTGTTTGGTTGACTAGAAGGCTACATTAAGAACAGTCTCCAAATTTAGGCTTCTTTACATGGTAATCTGAAAGATATCAACCTTTAATCCTATTGTTATATTTTTATGAGTGTTCTCCAATCTCTACCTATCCTTCATCTTCCAACTCACTTCTCTACCTAACTCCAGCCACACAATCATATTTATACCCAGTGTGGAGCAGCCCTGTGGCCTTGTCTCTTTCATGACAAGATATGCTCTCTGCAGTTGTGAGATCAAATAGGCATAACTATAATCATTTGTATTTATTCCCACAGCTACCTGGATTACACCTCTTCCCACCCTACCTTCTGCAAAAATGCCATCCTGTATTCCCAGCTCTTCTGCTGTACCTGCTCCCAGGAGGACCCGTTCCACCACAGAACACACCAGATGGCCTCCTTCTTTAGAGACCATAATTTCCCTTCCCACGTGGTTAAAGATGCCCTCCAATGCATCTTATCCACATCCGCCCCTCTGCCCTCAAACCCCACCCCACCAACTGTAACAAGGACAGAACCCCCCTGGTGCTCACCTTCCACCCTACCAACCTTCGCATAAACTACATCATCCAAAGACATTTCCCTCACCTCCAAAAAGACCCCACCACCAAGGATATATTTCCCTCCCCACCCCTTTCCGCCTTCCGCAAAGACCGTTCCCTCCGTGACTACCTGGTCAGGTCCATGCCCCCCAAAAACCCACCCTCCCTCCCTGGCACCCTCCCCTGTCACCGCAGGAATTGCAAAACCTGCACCCACACCTCCCCCCCATCTCCATCCAAGGCCCCAAAGGAGTCTTCCACATCCAAAGTTTCATCTGCACATCCACCAATATCATTTATTGTATCCGTTGCTCCCGATGCGGTCTCCTCTACACTGGGGAGACTGGACGCTTCCTAGCAGAGCGCTTTAGGGAACATCTCCAGGACACCCGCACCAATCAACCCCACTGCACTATGGCCCAACATTTCAACTCCCCCTCCCACTCTGCCGAGGACATGCAGGTCCTGGGCCTCCTCCACCGCAGCTCCCTCACCACCTGACGCCTGGAGGAAGAACGCCTCATCTTCCGCCTTGGAATACTTCAACCCCATGGCATCAATGTGGATTTCACCAGTTTTCTCATTTTCCTTTTCCCCCACCTCACCCCAGCTCCAACCTTCCAGCTCAGCATTGCCCTCATAACCTGTCCTACCTGCTATCTTCCTTTCCACCTATCCATGCCACCCTCCTCTCTGACCTATCACCTTTATCCCCATCTCCTTTCACCCATTGTACTCTTTGTTACCTTCCCCCACCCTCCTCTCTCACCTATCACCTCCATCCCCACCCCCATTCACCTATTGTACGCTATGCTACTTTCTCCTCACCCCCACGCCCCGTCTCATTTATCTCCCCACTCTGCAGGCACCCTGCCTCAATTCCTGATGAAGGGCTTTTGCCCGAAATGTCGATTTTCCTGCTCCTCGGATGCTGTCTGACCTGCTGTGCTTTTCCAGCGCCACTCTGTATTTATTCAATGCCTAACATAAAGAACATGTTTCACACATGGATAGGGAAAAATAAATATTGAGTCAATAAAGAAAGAAAAAGGAGGAGTTCCCAATGAATGACCAAAGAGCGAGTTTAAGGACAGTATTAAAGGATAGATTGAACTAAGAGTTTAAATGCATCTCTCAGAAGTAGTGGGGTGGGGTAGAGGGTTAGATTTTACAGCAACAATGAAAAAAATTGTATGGTTCTGAGGGTGGAATCAGATGGCTAAAGAGTTTGGGGAAGGTGCATGTCGCAATTACAGTTCAAAAAGACTTTACAGAATCATAGAAAGATATAACTGTCTGGTATTGGCTGATTAAGCCAGATTTGGTTAATAGAATTGAGTGACAAGGGAGTGGGTCTCGCTGCAGGTTATGAAACAAGCAGCAGTGTGCTGGATGACATGTAAGTTTTTCCGAGAATGGAAGATGACACATAGACTTGGAGATCACTGATGTCAAAGGGGCAGATATCCAAATGAAGGTTTCAGATACAGGTCAGCTGAGGTGGACCTTAGATAGGAAATGTCACAGAGGCAGATGTGGATAGACTTTGCCATGGGACAAATATGATGTTGGCCAAGTTGAACTGAGCCAGGGCGAGAATATAGAATTTGCGACTAAGGATAAGGGCTCCTGTCTTCTAATGCAGCTCATTGGAAAAGGGAACATCAGTCATGCAGTTTGATAGTGTAGAAACAGTGAAGGGATCCAGTAGGGTAGTGGTATGTTAGTGCTGGATTTCATCAGCACTCAAGTTAAAAAGTTGACCCAAAGCCAATGAGTAATGTCACAAAGGACAGTAGAGGAATAAAGAAGAGGTAAGAAACTCAAAGTGAGTCTTTTCAACTGATGGTAAGGAGTTAGGAAGATAAGCCAGTGTTAAAGATACATTTGGTATGATTAAATGGTAAGACAGGAAACAAATGAAGGTAATCACATGAATGCAACAGTTTAACATAGCTAAGCTGCTTAGAGGCTTTGACTAATAATCCGGAGAACATGGGTTCATTTAAGCATTCAAAATTATTGAAAATAAAATAAAATTGCTATCAGTAAAGGTATTCATGAAGCTGTCAGACTTTTATATACACACAACTGGTTCACTACCATTAACATTCTTTGGGGTAGGAAACCTGCCATCCTTATAAAGTTTCTGCCAATATGTAACCTCTGGCCCACAGCAATGCAGATGACTCTTAACTGTCCCGTGAAGTGGTCTAGCAGCCACAATGCAGTGCTCAGAGCAACTAGGAATGGGCAATATCAGTCATACCAGTGACTTCAACATCCTGAGACTGAATCAAAAATATCCTACTAAACTAGACAACAAAGGAGAGATTTGGGGTAAAGGTGGCATGATTCACCTTGTCAAATGACTGTGCAGAAAGTTTGAAGAGGAAAGGTTATTTGTGACTTTTGATTCAGGCCATTCTGTACTGTAGAAGCCTATCTGAAACACAGGAGAAAGGAGCAGGAGAAGGCTATTCAGCCATTCAAGCCTGGTCTGTAATTCAACTAGGTCATGATTGATCTGATGATTCAATTAAGGAAATGCAAAAGAGATGGGTACAGAAATGGGAGGTGACATCTTATTAAAGGGCTTTGAGATAAAAGTGAGTTGAAGATGAAGTCTGAGGCAGCAGGAACAATTCATCCAGACTACCCCAAATTGCTACAGGGGTTGAAGGAGAATTATTTTACGTGTGGATTATCTGCTTAACTCAACCACGGAAGATACTTATCAAACTTACATCTCAAATTCTGAAAGCATCTCAACTTTTGACTCAATTCTGCTCTCCCAAGTTGTGGATTTTCTAGTTACAATATGCTTTTAATGATTGTTTTCTCTTCTGTCTGCAAACCACCTATTTTGCTAATCAACTTGTTTTGTTATGACTATTCTGGGTTATCAGTTGTTTGGCATATGCTTATATGACCACATAACATTTAAAACTGAAACTTAGAAAGAAACTAAGAAACAGATGTTTCACAATGAAAGAAGATGCTCGTTTGAGAAAGTTATGAAAATCTTACAAAACAGACGAGGAGATTAAAAATTTAATTTAAAAGTCACATACTCTACTAATACAAAGGAATTTGGATAAACACACATCTAAATTACAATTTACTTTTCCAAATTCACAACCATTACTTCTGAAAAGCTCTTACTTATCTGAAAGCTTTATTTCTGTCTTCTTAGATATGAGTGCACAACCATAGAGATGGCAATAACTAATTCATGTGTGAGCTAAATGAAAGGATGATTGAAGAAGATTTTATGCTACAGTTCGGTTAGTTGCATGTATCTGGGACATATCTAGGCTGAATTAATGAGTTGAAAGGAAGAAAAGAAAAAGTCACAGAATCATTAATGACTATAAGTCAGAGAAATAGGCCCTTTGGCCCATCGAGAATGGCCTGTCAAAACCAATCATCTAACTATGTAGAGGTCCTGAAATGAGAAAAGGGTTATAAAAAGCAAGGATTAGAAAGAATTACTTCATTTCTTAACACCAAGTTACCTGATGCTCATTGTAAGGATTGTTTGCACAGCTGTTTGTTCAGGCAGTGGGGGAGGTTACTACAAACAACCTGGGGCCTGAGGTATGTATGAAGAGGGATTCAGTCAGCAATAAGTAATGAATTGGTCTGGAATGGTGATCAGTTGTTGCTGACAAAGCCTTCTACCTGCCAACAATTGTGTGATTGGCTCCCAGGTAGCTGAACAAATTATAATTGTGAATATTTGGATCAGAAGTTATTGGACCTCAAAAAGGAAATTATCGTCCTTTTTTTTAATAAGGGGAGTTTTATAAGGGGGTTGTTGTTTTCTAGTAGAGTTATATTTTAATATTTCGTAATTGAATACCTGTAGCTAGAAGTCATTTAATAATAATAGCAATCATTGCTAAGTGCAGAAACCTGGGTCTAAAAAACAGGTAAATTGAAAATATACATACTTCTACAAAATCTTTACCTTTTTCAATGTGATAAAGATCAGTTATTCTATTAAGCATCTTGACACTGTAAATGGAGATAATGTTGCCATTGTTTTCAAGTGTGAACACCGTACACGTTTATTTCAGCAAAAACAAGTTGGTTTTGTTGCTAAATGCTGATTAATACTTTCATGGTTGGGCCTCACTTCAACTGAATTGGTAAGCCGCCAACATTACAGATTGAGGAGGAAGGAGAGGTGTTAGTGGACAGAGTGTGAAATCCAGAAATTTCTAAGGAAGGAAAGGGGTGATACTCATGGGCCATTGGCTTTATTTGAAAGGAAAATTAAGTGGTGTTTAAAATGGACAGTTGGTCAATCAGATTTTCAACATCCACACCTAAACCTCCAAAACTTGCATTTCAACAATTGAGCAAGACAAAGGCAGCAATTGTATAGAAATAGCATTCCCTCCAAATTCCCCTCTGAATTGCGCACCATCCAATGTTAGCTGTTTCTTCATCATCATTGATGAGCCATTATCCCCATCTAACAGCATTGTGTGTAGATACACCACATGGACTGCAGCAGTATATCGAGGGCAATTGTCAATGGGCGTTATGCCAGTGATGCAAGTTTTCCAAGGATGATACTTCTTTAAATTACCTGAAAATTGCATCAGAGACCTGTCCATTGCTGAAATACTGACATCTTGTTGACTTTTGTATTCTTTGTCAGTTGACAATTTATTGCAATTCCCAGCTAACTACAGTGCATCAAACTCACATCCCAAACTATTGACTCCTTCAGCCTGGATAGACTTATTTTCCACCCCAACTTGCTATCTTCAGGAGAATTCATAGCAAAATTTATTTCATTGCCGTTTTTCACTTTACATTGGTAAGCGTTTTTGTTGTTTCTTATTTTTGCCTTACCAACATTCCATCCCAGGTTCAGGTCTTGAAACGCACAAACATTAACTGGGGGTGGAAGAGAAATATAAGCAGGTATTTAAACATTAACTGAAACATAAATAAATGCTGAAGTAAGCTGAGAAAGGAATATATACATTCATACTCTTCAAAACTCACTGAAAAATTCAAGTGGTTTCCTTTGTGTCTCTTTTAAATTGAAATATTAAATAGCTTTCTCTTCATATCATCGTTTATGATGGAAGGAATTTCCACACAGTTTTGTACATGTGAACAAGTTCAGTAAAGACTAAATTGTGATTAATTGGATGCAGGTATAATTAGGTTTCCATGGGGAATGAATAGGAGCAAATGATACAGGCTTACAGTCAAAAGGAAACTCACCCGGAACATGTTTACTTCATGGATCAAAGTAGACATTCCTGCACCCATATAAGGCTGCAATTTCCTCCTTTGCTTGTGTCAGCATCACATACTACCAGCTATACTTTACCAACATTTCTCCCTGTGGTTTACAATGTGGCAATGATCAGATAATCTGTTTTTTGTGATGTTGATATTGACAGAAGAAAGAACTTTATTCGAGAGGCTGAGAGGGTGATTGATAGAAGCTACAGGGACATAGTTACGCCAGAGAACAGAGGTAGCTGGGTAACAGTTAGAGGTGGGAAGGGGAAGAAGCAGGCAGTGCAGGGTTCCCCTGTGGTCGTTCCCCTAAAAAATAGGTATACAGCTTTGGAAACTGTTGGAGGGGACAGCCTTGCAGGTGTAAGCTGCAGTGAAGGGGTCAGTGGCGTGAGGTCTGGCTCTGAGACTAAGAAGGGAAAGGGGGAGAGCAGGAGAGCGCTAGTTATAGGAGACTCTCTAGTTAGAGGGACGGACAGGCGGTTCTGTGGACATGGGCGAGACTCTCGAATGGTTTGTTGCCTCCCGGGTGCCAGGGTCCGAGACGTCTCGGACCGTGTCTTCAGAATCCTTAAGGGGGAGGGTGTGCAGCCAGAAGTCGTGGTACACATTGGCACCAAGGACATAGGTAGGAAAAGGGCTGGGGAGGTCATTCAAGAACTCAGGGAGTTAGGCTGGAAGCTAAAAGCTAGGACAGACTGAGTCGTCATCTCTGGGTTGTTGCCGGTGCCACGTGACAGTGAGGCAAGGAATAGGGAGAGAGTGCAGTTGAACACGTGGCTGCAAGGATGATGTAGGAGGGAGGGCTTCAGGTATTTGGACAATTGGACTGCATTCTGGGGAAGGTGGGACCTGTACAAACAGGACGGGTTGCACCTGAACCAGAAGGGCACCAATATCCTGGGGGGTAGGTTTGCTAGCACTCTTCGGGGGGGTTTAAACTAATTTGGCAGGGGGATGGGATCCGGACTTGTAGTCCAGCAAGTAAGCTAGCTGTGTTTCAGGATGTCCAAGAATGTAGGGAGGCTGTGGAGAAGGTAGCACTGACAGGGAATACTTGCGGACACAGAGATGGGCTCAAGTGCGTATACTTCAACGCAAGAAGTATCAGAAATAAGGTGGGTGAACTTAAGGCATGGATCGGTACCTGGGACTATGATGTTGTGGCCATCACAGAAACGTGGATAGATGAGGGACAGGAATGGTTGTTGGAGGTTCCTGGTTACAGATGTTTCAGTAAGATTAGGGAGGGTGGTAAAAAAGGAAGGGGGTAGCATTGCTAATTAGAAATGGTATAACGGCTGCAGAAAGGAAGTTTGAGGGGGATCTGCCTTTGGAGGTAGTATGGGCTGAAGTCAGAAATAGGAAAGGTGCAGTCACCTTGTTGGGTGTTTACTATAGGCCCCCCAATAACAGCAGAGATGTGGAGGAACAGATTGGGAAACAGATTTTGGAAAGGTGCAGAAGCCACAGGGTCGTAGTCATGGGCGACTTCAACTTCCCAAATATTAGATCAAGTAGATTGGATGGGGCAGTGTTTGTCCAGTGTGTCCAGGAAGCTTTTCTAACTCAGTATGTAGATTGTCCAACCAGAGGGGAGGCCATACTGGATTTGGTACTCGGTAATGAGCCGGGACAAGTGATGGGCTTGTTAGTGGGTGAACATTTTGGTGATGGTGACCACAATTCTGTGACTTTCACCTTGGTCATGGAGAGAGATAGGTGCGCACAACAGGGTAGATTTTACAATTGGGGGAAGGGAAATTATGATGCTGTAAGACAGGATTTGAGGAGCATAAGTTGGGAGCATAGGCTGTCAGGGAAGGATGTGGTGGAAATGTGGAACTTTTTCAAGGAGCAGATACGACGCGTCCTTGATATGTATGTACCTATCAGGCAGGAAAGAAATGGTCGTGTGAGGGAGCCTTGGTTGACGAGGGAGGTTGAATGTCTAGTAAAGAGGAAGAAGGAGGCTTACATAAGGTTGAGGAAACAGGGTTCAGACAGAGCAGTGGAGGGATACAGGATAGCCAGAAGGGACCTGAAGAAAGGGATTAGGAGAGCTAAGAGAGGGCATGAAAAATCCTTGGCGGATAGGATCAAGGATAACCCAAAGGCATTTTATGCGTATGTGAGAAACATGAGAATGACGAGAACGAGGGTAGGTCCGATCAAAGACAGTAGTGGGAGATTGTGTATTGAGGCGGAAGAGATAGGAGAGGTCTTGAACGAGTACTTTTCTTCAGTATTTACGAAGGAGAGGGACCGTACTGTTGAAGAGGAGAGTGTGAAACGGACTGGTAAGCTAGAAGAGATACTTGTTAGGAAGGAAGATGTGTTGGACATTTTGAACAACTTGAGGATAGACAAGTCCCCCGGGCCTGATGGGATATATCCTAGGATTATGTGGGAAGCAAGAGAGGAAATTGCAGTACCGTTGGCAATGATCTTTTCATCTTCACTGTCAACGGGGGTGGTACCAGGGGACTGGAGAGTAGCGAATGTTGTGCCCCTGTTCAAAAAAGGGAATAGGGATAACCCCGGGATTTACAGGTCAGTTAGTCTTACTTCTGTGGTAGGCAAAGTAATGGAAAGGGTACTGAGGGATAGGATTTATGAGTATCTGGAAAGACACTGCTTGATTAGGGACAGCCAGCACGGATTTGTGAAGGGTAGGTCTTGCCTTACAAGTCTTATTGAATTCTTTGAGGAGGTGACCAAGCATGTGGATGAGGGTAGAGCGGTGGATGTAGTGTACATGGATTTTAGTAAGGCATTTGATAAGGTTCCCCATGGTAGGCTTATGCGGAAAGTCAGGAGGCATGGGATAGAGGGAAACTTGGCCAATTGGATTGAAAACTGGCTAACTGGTCGAAGTCAGAGAGTGGTGGTAGATGGTAAATATTCAGCCTGGAGCCCAGTTACAAGTGGAGTTCCGCAGGGATCAGTTCTGGGTCCTCTGCTGTTTGTAATTTTTATTAATGACTTGGATGAGGGAGTCGAAGGGTGGATCAGTAAATTTGCAGATGATACGAAGATTGGTGGAGTTGTGGACAGTGAGGAGGGCTGTTGTCGGCTGCAAAGGGACTTGGATATGATGCAGAGCTGGGCTGAGGAGTGGCAGATGGAGTTCAACCCTGCCAAGTGTGAGGTTGTCCATTTTGGAAGAACAAATAAGAATGCGGAATACAGGGTTAACGGTAGAGTTCTTAGTCAGGTGGAGGAACAGAGGGATCTTGGGGTCTATGTACATAGATCTTTGAAAGTTGCCACTCAGGTGGATAGAGCTTGTAAGAAGGCCTATGGTGTATTAGCGTTCATTAGCAGAGGGATTGAATTCAAGAGTCGTGAAGTGATGTTGCAGCTGTACAGGACTTTGGTTAGGCCACATTTGGAGTACTGTGTGCAGTTCTGGTCGCTTCACTTTAGGAAAGATGTGGAAGCTTTGGAGAGGGTGCAGAGAAGCTTTACCAGGATGTTGCCTGGAATGGAGAATAGGTCGTACGAGGACAGGTTGAGAGTTCTCGGCCTTTTCTCGTTGGAACAGCGAAGGATGAGGGGTGACTTGATAGAGGTTTATAAGATGATCAGAGGAATAGATAGAGTAGACAGTCAGAAACTTTTTCCTCGGGTACAACAGAGTATTACAAGGGGACATAAATTTAAGGTGAAGGGTGGAAGGTATAGGGGAGATGTCAGGGGTGGGTTCTTTACCCAGAGAGTGGTGGGGGCATGGAATGCGCTGCCCGTGGCAGTGGTAGAGTCAGAATCATTGACGACCTTTAAGCGGCAATTGGATAGGTACATGGATGGGTGCTTAATCTCGGATAGATGTTCGGCACAACATCATGGGCCGAAGGGCCTGTTCTGTGCTGTATGGTTCTATGTTCTAACTCCCCTGCTCTCCTTCAAAATAGATCCGAGGGATCATTGACATTTAGCTGAGCAGGCAGATGGGACCTTAATTTCAGGTCTCACCTAAAAAACAATTCGTCCAGCAGTGCTAATGCACTGTAGACTTTAACTACTCAAGCCCTAAAACAGTGTGAATCAGAGGCAATAGTGCTACCAGTTTCATGGCCAGGCCATCGCTGGCACACTTCACATTGAAATTTGCACCAAGACTGTCAATGGTAACTTACATTGAAATTCCCTTCAATTCCTAATTTCCCAACAGTTGCCTAAATGAATTGCTAACTGTGTGTTGACTCTGCTAGGTGAAAGTCCAGCTCTTCACAATTGATCAATGGAGCAACAGCTGAACAAGACAAGAACAAGAACAGTTTTTTTTACACAGTGTTTTACTCATTATTAAACTGCCTTTATAAGAGTGAGAAATTGCACCACTTAGACATCAATGAGAAAAATTACACTCTGAAAAGACTTAACTGGATTCATGATTCTCATTTACTTTTACAGATGGGATGCTGCAACACAAATTTCATAGTAAGATTTTCTAAATTCTGCTGAAATGAAAGCTAAAAACAAAATGATCCTTTTGCTGTTAGGGCAAGGAACAAGTATATAGCTGGAATTTCTTATGTATAATGAAACACAGAAATGAGGTTAAAATGTATTGCAATATTTAAAATTTCCAGAGAATAGCATTGAAATATAATGGAATATTCTTTAAAAATGTATGACTATCATGAAAATCAGAAAAAAATTGAAAATGAAATTGTGAAGCTTACAGTTTTTCTCTTTTTTCACTCATTTTTTATCTTATTCGTTTTACAGAAATTAAAGTTTCAAACCATCACTTAAGGTCATTAAACACAGCATGTTTAAGAAATCCAGTTGAATGAGTACATTTCCTGTTTTAATGTCACACATTTTTGAAGTTTTAAGGAAGAATTTTAAGGGATAAATGCAGTGCAGATTTCTGAAAGGATATAAAAGTTAAAAAAAAAGCCCCGTTACAATACATTCGAATTTGTAACCCTGTTTTCAGCATCACTTATCATTTGACAACATAAATTTATGCTCCTTCAGTACTGGTTGGAAGCAGAAAACTCTCATTCTTTGAACTTGGCCTGGATGGGGATAGGAACAGAGATGATGTCAATGAGAAATGTGGGTTGTGGCAATTATATCTTGGACTCTTCACTACATTGAGGAAACCTCCATCTAGTGAAAGGCTAGTGGAATAGCAGTGTAAGGGAATAAACATGCAAAAAGCAGGACTCAGTGTTTCTTTCACTCCATTGTACATTTAAACTGCACCAGTTTGAGAAATGCACTTTTTCTTGAGTTTCCAATGCAAGCAATTGCATTTCTTCAAATGCAAAATATGCCTGGACCAGCACAACCAGGATGTGTTTTAATAAATAATGTATATTTTAAAATTGTTTTGTAAAATAGCTGTTGCTCTTGTTAAGAGAAGTAATCTGATCCAAATTGAGTAGCATAACTGAAAATAGTTTAAATCGCAATGTCAATCCACCAGCTATAAGTAACCCAATTTTAAATTACTTATTAAAAATATGCAGAGGCATTTGTTAGCTATATTGAAACATAGTCTTCTTTTTGATAATAAGTTTTACAAAGAACCATTAGACATTAAAACCATTAGATGTAGGACCAGAAGTCGGCCATTTGGCCCATTGTGTCTGCTCTGTCATGGTTCATCTGATAATTTTCAATTCCACTTTCCTACCTTTTCCGCACAACCCTCGATTTCCTTACTGACCAAATATCTGTCCATCATAATCTTAAATATACCTAACAACACAAGCTCTATGTCCCTTCATGGCAAAGAATTCCACAAACTTACTACCCTCTGATTGAAGATTCTACATCTAGGGGGCATCATCTAAAAATTAGGGCCAGAGCATACAGGAGAGATATTAGGAAGCACTTATACACAAAGAGGTTGCTAGAGGCTTGGAACCCTCTTCTACAAATTGCAGTTGGTGCTAGGTCAGTTGTTAATTTTAAATCTGAACTCGACATAGAATAAACATTTTTTGTCAAGCAACGGTATTAAGAGATATGCTAAAGGCAGGAGTTATGCCACAGATCAACAATGATCTCATTGAATGTGGGACAGGCTTGCTGGGACTGAATGGCCTATTCCTTTTTCTATGTTTCTGAAAGAAATTTCTCATTACCTCTGTCAGAGCTGGGGGAACCCCTTTTTCTGTATATGCCCTCTTGCCTTAGGCTGTCTGGCAAGGGGAAACCATCTCTCCATGTCCAAACTGTCAGCCCCTAACAATCTTGCATATATTTTCTATATTTCATTAAGATTGCCTGTCATTCTTCTGAACTCCAATCAGACATGGCCAACCTACTTAACCTCTCCTCCTAAGAAAATCCTTCCATAACTTTAATCATTCATCTCGTGAACGTGCTGTGGACTGCCTTCAATAATTTATATATCCTTCCTTAGAAAAGTGACCAAACTGTTCACAATTTTCCAGCTGTGGCCTAACTAACTAGGAGAATTTTTAGTAAGATCTCCCAATGTTTACACTCCATTCCTTTTGAAAAAAGATAAACATCCTATTCACCTACCCTATTACCTACTGAATTTGGAAGTTTTTTTGTGAATCATGCACAAGGACCTCCAAGTCCCCCTATGTTGCAGCTTTGTCCAGTCTCTCTCCATTTAAGACCATAAAACCATAAGACATAGGAGTGGAAGTAAGGCCATTCGGCCCATCAAGTCCACTCCACCATTTAATCATGGTTGATGGGCATTTCAACTCCACTTACCCGCATTCTGCCCGTAGCCCTTAATTCCATGTGACATCAAGAATTTATCAATCTCTGCCTTGAAGACATTTAGCGTCCCGGCCTCCATTGCACTCCGCGACAATGATTCCACAGGCCCACTACTCTCTGGCGGAAGAAATGTCTCCGCCTACCTGTTCTGAATTGACCCCCTCTAATTTTAAGGCTGTACCCACGGGTCCAAGTCTCCCTGCCTAACAAAAACAATTTCTTAGCGTCCACCCTTTCCAAGCCATATAAGTTTCTATTAGACCTCCCCTTAATCTTCTAAACTCCAATGAGTACAATCCCAGAATCCTTAGCCATTCCTCGTATGTTAGACCTACCATTCCAGGGATCATCCCTGTGAATCTTCGCTGGACACGCTCCAGTGCCAGTATATCCCTCCTGAGGTGTGGGGCCCAAAACTGGACACAGTACTCCAAATGGGGCCTAACTAGAGCTTTATAAAGTCTCAATAGCACATCGCTGCTTTTATATTCCAACCCTCTTGAGATAAATGACAACATTGCATTGGCTTTCTTAATCATGGATTCAACCTGCATGTTTACCTTTAGAGATTCCTCGACTAGCACTCCCAGATGCCTTTGTACTTTGGCTTTATGAATTTTCTCACTGTTTAGAAAGTAGTCCATGCTTGTATTCTTTTTTCCAAAGTGCAAGACCTCGCATTTGCTCACATTAAACTTCATCAGCCATTTCCTGGACCACCCTCCCAAACTGTCTAGATCCTTCTGCAGCCTCCCCACTTCCTCAGTACTACCTGCCTGTCCACCTATCTTCGTATCATCGGCAAACTTCACTAGAATGCCCCCAGTCCCTTCATCCTGATCATTAATATATAACGTGAACAGCTGCGGCCCCAACACTGAACCCTGTTGGACACTGCTTGTCACCGGGTGCCATTCTGAAAAAGAACCTCTTATCTGCCTTCTGTCAGACAGCCAATCCTCAATCCATGCCAGTAGCTCACCTCGAATACCATGGGCCCTCACCTTACTCAGCAGCCTCCCGTGTGGCTCCTTATCAAAGGCCTTTTGGAAGTCTAGATAGACCACATCCACTGGGTTTCCCTGGTCTAACCTACTTGTCACCTCTTCAAAGAATTCTAACAGGTTTTTCAGGCATGACCTCCCCTTACTAAATCCATGTTGACTTGTTCTAATTCGACCCTGCTCTTCCAAGAATTTAGAAACCTAATTCTTAAAGATGGATTCTAGAATTTTACCAACAACCGAGGTTAGGCTAATTGGCCTATAATTTTCCATCCCTTGCCTTGATCCTTTCTTGAACAATGAGGTTACAACAGTGGTCCTCCAATCATCCGGGACTTTCCCTGACTCCAGTGACTTTGAAAGATCTTAACCAACGCCTCTGCTATTTCCTCAGCCACCTCTCTCAGAACTCTAGGATATATCCCATTGGGGCCAGGAGATTTGTAAATTAAAAGACCTTTTAGCTTTTCTAGCACTATCTCTTTTGTAATGGCAACCATACTCAACTCAGCCCCCTGACTCTCTTTAATTGTTGGGATATTATTCATGTCTTCCACTGTGAAGACTGACACAAAGTACTTATTAAGTTCTCCAGCTATTTCCTTATAGTGCTCTTGGTCACTTTATAGGATCTTTCTTTTTCTTTGATACATTTCCTGACTTCCTTTATCAGCCATGGCTGTCTAATCCCTCCCCGGATAATCTTTCTTTTCTTGGGGATGAACATCTGTACTGTGTCCTCAATTAAACCCACAAACTCCTGCCATTTTTGCTCTACTGTCTTCCCTGCTAGGCTCTGCTTCCAGTTGATTTTAATCAGTTCCTCTCTCATGCCCTCATAATTACCTTTGTTTAACTGTAACACCATTACATCCGTTTTTGCCTTCTCTCTTTCAAACTGCAGACTGAACTCTACCATATTATGATCGCTGCTTCCTAAGTGTTCCCTTACTTTAAGATCTTTTATAAAGTCTGGTTCATTACATAGCACTAGGTCCAAAATGGCCTGCTCCCTTTTAGGCTCCATGACAAGCTGTTCCAAAAAGCCATCCTGTAAGCATTCCAAGAATTCCCTTTCTTTGGATCCACTGGCAACATTATTTACCCAGTCCACCTGCATATTGAAGTCTCCCATGAACACCGTGACCTTGCCTTTCTGACATGCCTTTTCTATTTCCCGGTATATGTTGCGCCCCTGGTCCTGACCACTGTTAGGAGGTCTGTACGTAACTCCGATTATGGTTTTTTTGCCTTTGTGGTTCCTCAATTCCACCCACACAGACTCCACATCATCCGACGCTATGTCATTCAGTGCCATAGATTTAATTTTGTTCTTAACTAACAAGACCACCCCGCCCCCTCTGCCCACCTCCCTGTCTTTTCGATCAGTTGTAAATCCTTGGATGTTTAATTGCCAGTCCTGAAACCCCTGTAAACAATGTCTCTGTGATGCCTACCACATCATAATCATTCACGATGATCTGTGCCGTTAGTTCATCTACTTTGTTACGAATGCTACGAGCATTCAGGTAAAGTGCCTTAATGCTAACATTCTTATCATTAGAGATATTGGAAGTCATAAGATGTCCTAGGTTATCCTTCCTTTTTGTTGCATTCCTAATCTGCCTCAAGGTTAAATCCACCTGCATACATGCTATCCTCCTGCTTATCTTTCCATTTAAAATAATATTCGCTTCCCCTATTCTTCCCGCTAAAGTGTGTAATCTCATATTTTCCCATACTTTAGTCCACCTTTTTGTCCATTCATTTAGCCTGTCTATATCCCTCTGCAGACTCTTTGCATCATCCTCACCATTTACCTTTCCACTTAGTTTTGTGTCATTCACAAACTTGCCTATTGCACATTTACTTTCCGTACCCATGTCACTTATACATATTGTAAGTAAGTGTGGCCCCAGCTTTGATCCCTGTGGCAAGTCACCATCCTGAAAGTGACCCTGACTGATCCTAACCATCTGACTTCTACTAGTTAGCAAATCTTTTATACATGCCATTATATTACCCAAAACCATGGGCTCTTAGTTAATTAAGTAGCATAATGGGTGATACATTATTAAACACCTTTCAAGAATCTTTAATCTGTCTTGTTGTCAACTCTTCAAAGATTTATCATAAATTTGTCAGATATAATTTCTTCCTCATTATGATTTCATTATTGACTGATTTTTTAGATTAGATTAGATTACTTACAGTGTGGAAACAGGCCCTTCAGCCCAACAAGTCCACACCGACCTGCCGAAGCGCAACCCACCCAGACCCATTCCCTTACATTTTCCCCTTCACCTAACACTACGGGCAATTTAGCATGGCCAATTCACCTAACCTGCACATTTTTGGACTGTGGGAGGAAACCAGAGCACCCGGAGGAAACCCACGCAGACTCAGGGAGAAGGTGCAAACTCTACACAGAGAGTCGCCTGAGGCAGGAATTAAACCCGGGTCTGTGGTGCTGTGAGACAGCAGTGCTAACCACTGTGCCACCGTGCCGCCCACTAATTTCATTATTGTATTTCTAAATGTTCTGCTATGACATCTTTTATAATAGACTAACATTTTCCCAACAACAGACGTTAAGCTAACTAGCCCATGGTTACTGTTTTTTTCTACTTCCCTTTTATGATTAAAAGCCCTTAAGGTGCTTTTATTACCCGTTTCAACCAATGAAATCTATTTAATTTTGTAGAACTGGAAATTAGACCAATGCCCAATGGTAATTAGCTTATCTCGGAGCTATGGTCACCTTATGTGGTGACTTCTCTTGTATACATTATTTTCTGCTGGAACTGCCTGGTGCACCTTGGGGCAGATTCACTGCCATCAGTCTTCCTTCCTGGCATCACTGTACTGCTAAGAAAACTAATATAAAGAACAGTCACTAATGCACCACATGCCTCTCTAGATTTTAGGTTTAGATTGAGACTTATTGTCATGTGTACTCAACAACAAAAGTACACGACAGTGAAAAGTTTTGAATGTCACCACACATGCAGTGACATACAAGTACGTAGGTAATTAAAACCTATGAGGTAGAAAAAAATAAAGAACAAAGTTAAAAGTTAAACATTATAGTCACTGTTCACATAGCATAAATAAAATAATGTTAAAAGCTGAACATTAAGGTCCTTCTTAGTAATAAGTCCAAAAATAAAGAAATAAAGCTAGAAGCTCAACCATTGCAGTCTTTCCTAAGTGCTTAGCCATGCTGGGGCTGCACTCCCGACAAGGCAATAACTCCACTACAATACATTATTACAATACAATACAATACAGCATCACTTATCATTTGACAACATAAATTGACACTATTCAATATTGGTCAGAAGCAGGAAACTCTCATTCTCTGAACTTTGCCTGATGGGGTAGGGAGAGGGATGGTAAGTTGTGCTATGCCAATGAGATATGTGGGCTGTGGCAATTATATCTTGGACTATTGCAATTGATTAACTGCACTTCCTACAAGGGCTTGATCTCCTCTTCTTTAGCACATGTTCCCTGCACTGGCTCGATCTCCTCATTGCTGCAGATGTCAGGGATCCTTGATGGCCGTTTTGGCTTCACTCCTGGGATCTCAGACTGCCAAAGTCCCGATACAGGCCTTCAGCTGCTGCCACACACCAGACAGCCAAAGCTCCAATCCAGGTACTGCCAACATTAGGCCATGGCCTCGCCTTTGGTCCATGCGGTGGGCATTCAGAACTCACCTAGAGTCCCATGTCAGGCCCCGGCCTCTGGCTCACATCTCACCAACTACCAAAATCAATGAGCTGGCACAGCTGCCTCTCTTCAAGATGGTAAGTTAGTAGAAGAAAACTAAGAAAAAAAGCTAAAAAAAAGACAAAAGAAAATAAGAAAAAAGAAAAGGAAGGAGGAGAACAGATGGAGTGGCCTAGCCTACTCTGCCACCACCTTGCAATGCCATGCACACATGCAAAACCTGTAGGACACAGAGAACTGATCAACTCCTCCCAGGAATATTTCTTTATATCTTGGTGGGAGAGGCTGATCTTGTGATGTTGTTAACCCTTTCTGGTATTAACTGTCTTGTGCAACACCTTCTACAGTGAAGGATTGTGGAGTTCCAAGTTACATTTATACATAAGTTGCCTAAGTGATAATTCTATGATCAGCTGAGCAGGCCTTAACAATTTTGTGTGAATTAAATTGGAAGACTTGACATGCCAAGCAAAACTCTGCTCAAGGTCATTGTGAGAAAACTCTGAGTTAATCTGTAAAATATTATTTCCACTGATTTTCTGAGACAAGGCTACAAATCCACAACATTAAATTCCGCTGTCTGAATAAACATGAAGCCAACCATTCCCTTCATAAAATCTTTTGAAAACAATTTATTTCAATGTGTTTCAATAACAGAGTAGTGCCTGAGGGAAATCATGGAAAACAATAAAGGTATTTCCTTATGCCACTAACACGTGTACAATGCAGTCTTTGAGAACAAAGCAAAAACAACAAATGATTCAAGCCTTACGAGACTTCCACCCACAAAACAACAGCTGCAGTCATTTAGAAAACTATTTCTCAATCAATTCCATGTCTCAAAGAGTACTTTCCTGACAAATTTACCCATTAAAGATGTGTAGTTAAATTCAGTATCTAAAATGAACCATTTGAGCTAGTTTCTTTTTTTTTAGTATAATGTTTACTAATATAAAAACACATTTAAACGCTTGTCTTAGCAGATCAGAATGTCATAAAACACTGCACAATGAATAATCTTGAATACAATAGGTATTACATCACCATCATTCTAGGCTACAAAAAAGCTGCAAAATGAGGGTCATTTTACTCTGGTAAGATTGATTGAATTTTGCCTAGAACAGTGGAAGAACTCCCAAAATTTCTTCAATTACTAACAAGGGTATTTATAATTTCCATGAAAGTAGTACCAATCTTCTGTTGTGTCTTTGATGGGACATAAATAGACACCTGAAAAAGTTGGAAATCCATCAAGTACACTCCTTCCTTCCCTTGAATGTCTACCCCATGAGATCCTTAGGATTTACATGAACAGATGTAGTCTGATTTAATGATACATTCTACAGGGATCACACCACTGAAAATGTGTTCCTTCAATACTTCAGTGAAGTTAGAATCAAAGGATAAAGCACAGGAGAAAGCTATTTACCCATTGTGCTTGTCCTGGTGCTTTGAATGAACTAAGTTACTACTCCACAACTTACTGAACCAGAGATAAGTGCTGTCAAATTGGCTGGAGATAACTTTAGTCGAAATAAATGTGACAAAAAGTTAACCCTTATGGCTGGTGCTGGAATATCCTGGTAGTTTGAACATTTTAAAATGTGTACAAGATACTTCAGGAAATAAATTTCAAAATAGCCAGGAACCTGATTGAGGCTTACCTAGACTAAAGAACACACTCTTGTGTTTAATTCCCTCATGGTAAATGTCAGAAACTTATAGTTCTTTCCCTATCTTTGCTAACACTCTTGGGTACACTTATATCGAACATTGGTCATTTCACAATGTGGGAGGATGCAAGTTCTTGACTGCTTTTCTGCACACTACAAAACTAGGAAGAGGAGTAGACTGTTTAACTCCTCAAGCATTTTCTGTCATTCAATGAGATTATGGTTGATCTGTGACCTAACTGTATATACCTACTGCAAATTGCCCACTTACTAAAGCAAAGTTAAGCAGCAAATCTTTCTTGATCACTGCTTGATAGTAGCTATTCACACTCCAGCCTGGTGTCTGATAAATAGTTACCATAAACCGGGTGGCATTTGTGAAACTATCTTTAATTCTGCACAAGATTTGTATTAAAGATCGAAAATCGCTGCAGTTTTATCAAGAACAAGATCTGTGGCTGCCTGTACCGAGTAAATGAAAATCTGTAAAAAAAGTACGCAATTTGCACTAAGAAACTCAAAGCTGCCTTTTGATCTAACATTTGCAAAGCAAAAGGAAATGCATGCTTAAAAATTACTGAGCTTCATACAAAACACATCAGAACCAACTGTAAGCTATTGATGTGGTTTTAATGTATTATTTATGTTCAATTGTACAGCCATAAATTTAGACCAGTGACATTGCTGAGCTGTGTGAAAAATGTTGATATAGATGTTAAAGTGCCCAGTTACTTATAAATCAGCAAACAAAGGAGATCCTGTCAGCTTTAACCCTTTAATCTATACATTGAATGTTTACTATCAGATTTTGGAAGAAAAAAATAAGACATAAGAATAAAGGAACAAGAGAAAAACACAGAGTTTGGGGTAAACAAAGAGACATACTTGACATGTATGTTAGATTAACAAATAATTAGAGAAGCATGGATTATCAAGGCCAGCCAGCATGGATTTATTATAGGAATTCTGTGTTTATCAAATTTATAAGTTGGTTTTGAAGAAAATGTTGATTGGATATGTAAATTCACCAAAGATCATGAGATACCACCTCCCAAACCCCGACCATTTACATCGAAAAAGACACAGTCAGCAGAACCCCACCACCTGCCAAGTTCCCCAACTCACTATCCTGACTTGGAAATATATGACTGTTCCTTCACTGTCGATGGATAGAAATCCTGGGATTGCCGCCCAAAAGGCTTTGTCAATCTATCTACTGCACGTGGACTGCAGTAATTCAAGAAGGCAGCTCACCACCACTTTCTTAAGGGCAGCTAGAGACGTGAAGTAAACGCTGCTGCAGCCAACGATGGCCATGTCTCATGAGAGAATAACAATAAAATGGGAATATGTTGGATGTAAAGTTTAAGGATTTATGGAGGGCATTTGAGAAGATGGCTTAGAAGATTCTTGTCACAGATAGATGAAAGAGGAAAATTAAGGAAATAGTGCGAATGTTGGTTGAAATGCATGAAATAGAGGCCAAATTTTACAAGAACAGGTTAACATGCAGTGAGGGGGAGTGTTGGGCAAAGAAACAATTGGGCATCAAAGCAGGAGTACTAGATCTATCATTTATCATTCATTGTGGGTATTTTACATACAGTTTTGGAGGTGATGGGCACAGTGCTGCTGCCATTGCACCCAAACATTTTGTCAAATGGTTAGGTTTTATGGAGTGTCTTTAAAGGAGAACAGTGAGTCGAAGAGTAAGGGAGGTTTATGAACGAAATTGCAGAGCTTAGGGCCTCAGTGAATGAAGGCATGGTCACAGGTAATGGCGCAATTAAAATTTGGGATATTTTAGAAGCAAGATTGAGTTGGACGGTCTTGTAGCTGAAGGAAGTCAGAAAGGTAAAGACTCTGTGGGGATTTGCAAACAGGAATGAGAATTTTAAAATCAAGATACTTAAAACCTGAAACTAAAAAAAATTGGAAATAGTAAGTTGGATATCGTCTGTGGCAAAAAAAAGGAGGGTTAGTGTTTCAGATTGATGAGCTTTCAACAGAACTTAAAAAGTTAGAGATGCAGCATATTTTAAACAAGTAAAAAGGTACCAAAGGGCAGGAGGACATGGGATCTTAAATGATAAAAGTGGTGATTGTGCAAGGCAAAAGCAGATGACAAGGGACAAATAAAGAAGCAAAGGATGAATCTAGAGGAGGCGTGAATTAGGGAAATGTAGAATCATCACTAACTACTGCTGTCTGACAAAATTAGGGCATTGGTTCTGAACTGAATTTTTTTAACTCAATGTTGAGCCCAGAAGTTTGAACTGTGACTGATAAATATGAAGTGTGATTCTTTGAGCTCATGTTGGGCTTCATTGGAACAGTTGTGAGACTGAGGATAGAGATGTCAGAATGGGAGTGGGGTAGAGAATTAAACAACAGGCACAGCATTTAAGGTGACAGATTTCCAGATTTTGATTTGCTTTTATCAAAAGAGGTAAACACAAGGAAATTGTACATCCAAGAATAACTGAAAAATAAAACACTTCCACTGTGTTACAAAACCATTGGAGTGTGGGAGTGGGTGTAATTGGTATTGGAATTAGTTATATTTAGTGCACTAGCAATTGGAAACAAGACATTTTATGCAATGTTGAAGATTTTCCACCCTATTGAAGGAGGGTGCCATTCTCGACCTTGTGCCTGTGAATGTGCTATTTGAAAAAGTGAAATAATTAATTCCATTGCATCTGGTTCTTTTCTAGCTAAGATTTCTCTGAGAAGCCTTGCAGTTTTTAGCCTGCTTTATGCTGTCAACTGCTTGTGCAACATTCCAGAAAGGTCACTATAACTAGACAAAGACTTGAAATAACAATAATAAAGTACTGTGGACACAGTCCAATTTTAACCTTAATCATAAAACAAAACTTAACAAAAGAATGTCTTGACAAAATAACTATGATGAATCAGTTGTGATAGGCAAAACAGCAGCACAGAAATAAACCATTTGTATTTCATATCTGGCAATGTTTAAAGTATTTCCTTACCTCAAAATGGAGCTAAATGATACAAAATATTACAGTAATTTATTATTTCCTTCAGGCATCATTTTATCCTTACACCATAAGCATTCATATGACATGCTGAAAGTGTTAAATCTCCAAACCAGAATTTAAAACTGGCCGTAGTTCCAGTGGCTTTTTGTATCAAAGGGAATTTAACATTGACATATACATATGGTTCCAGCAGGAGCAATAGTGTCCCTTCAATTTTCTAAAGGGAATGGAGTAATTATCTGGAGAAAAAGTTTCCAGGACTGCAAGGAAAAGGCTGGGGAAAATAGATTAGCTACGTTGATCTTGTCGAGAGCTGACATGGATATTATGGACTGAATGACCCCCCTATGCTGTTTTCATTGTATGATCCTGTAATTGGAACATAGAACATAGAACAGTACAACACAGGACAGGACCTTTGCCTCGTGATACCATTCTACCCTAATTCCATCTGTCTGTAGATGCTCTATGTCCCTCTATGCTTGTTCACATTTGTTTCTAAATGCATCTTAGTCTTTGCTATCATATCTGCTTCTACCACCTCTTCTTGCAACACATTCCAGGCACCTACCACCCTCTGTGTAAAAACATTTCCTCACACATCTCCCTTAATCTTTTCCCCTCTCACCTTAGACCTATGCCTCTCCACTGGCAAATATTTCTACTCTTGGAAACAAATTCTGACTACCCACCCTATGTATGCCTCTCATGATTTTATGTACTTCTATTAGGTTGATCAGCCTCAGTCTCTGATGCTCTAGTGAGAAAATTCAAGTTTGTCCAAATTTTCCTTATCCACTCCAGCCAGGCAACATCCTGTAAATCTCTTTTGCACCCTTTCCAAAGCTTCCACATCCTTTCAATAATGTGGGGACCAGGACTGCCCTTACCATTGAAAGTAAGCATACCATATGCCTTCTTTACTACTTTATTCAGTTGTGTTGCCACTTTCAGTGACTTATGGACTTGCATCCAACATCCCTCTATATATCAATGTTCCTAAGGGTCCTGACATTAACTGTATACTTTTCTCTTGCATTTGGCCTCCCAAAACACATCACCTCACATTTATCTGGATTAAACTCCATCTGCCATTTCTCTACCCAATTTTCTAACTGATCCATATCCTGCTCTATCCTTTGATAATATTTCTTACTTATCTAAAACTCCACCAATTTTTGTGTATCTACAAATATATTAATGAGACCACCTATGTTTTCATCTAAGTCATTTTATATATGTTACAAATGATCCTTTTGTGATACACTGATCCTTAGTGGAATCTTTGTCACTGACCTCCAGGCAGAAAAATACCACTCCACAACTATCCTCTGTCTTCTATGACCAAGCCAAATGTGTATCCAACTTGCCAAATTACATAGATCCTCTATGACTTAATCTTCTGGACCAGGCTGTCATGAGGACCTTGTCAAATGCTTTAGGAAAATTGACATAGAAAACATCCAGTGCGCTACCCTTAATCATCTTTGTGAGCTCCTCAAAAACTCAGCTAAGTTTGTGAGAGAAGACTTTCCCTGCACAAAGCAATGCTGACTATCCCTAATAAGTCCATTCCTTTCTAAATGCGAGTAAGTCCTGTCCTTAAGAATCTTCTCCAATAATTCCCCTACCACTGATGTAAGGCTCATCGGCCTATAACTTCCTGGATTATCCTCACTGCCCTTCTTAAACAAAGGAATAACATTGGCTATTTTCCAGTCTTCTGGGACATCACCTGTCAAGTGGATATAGACATCTCTGTCAAGGCCCCAGAAATCTTCTCCCTTGCATCCCTAGGCCCCAGCAATCTCCTCCCCTGCATTCCTAAGAAGGGCTTATGCCCGGAACGTCGATTCTCCTGCTCCTTGAATGCTGCCTGACCTTACTATCATCCCAAGTACTTCTTCATAGTGATTACTGATGTGAAGTACTCATCAAGGGCCTCATCTACTTCCTCTGGCTTCATGCATAAATCTCCTCCTTTATCCTTGAGTGTACATACCCTACCCTAGTTATCCTTTTTCTCCTAATATATGTATGAAATGCCTTGGAATTCTCCTTAATCCTATTTGCCAAGATCACTTTGTGACCCCTTCTAGCCCTCCTATTTCCTTGCTTCCTTTACATTCCCTGAAGGTCTAGTATGGCCCCTTCCCTAGTTAGTGTATCTACAGTTTGTTTCAAGAAACCATCCTGAGTGTACTGAACAAATTCTGCATGAGTGGAGTCTCAGTCAATGTGGGGGAAATTGAAACCACCCACTACCACAACCTTGTTGATTTTACTTCTTTCCTTGATCTATTTACTCACCTGTCTCCGTTGGCTATAGGAACGCCTATACATTAACCCCATCATACTGATTACAATATTTTTATTCTTAAATTCGACCCATATGGCCTTGCTGGATGAGCCCTCCAAGATCTTCTCTCGTACAACTGTGACATGCTCCTTAATCAGTAATATAACTCCCCGGCCCTTTTGACATGCTGCTCTATCATACCTGAAACATTAAACCTTGGAAAATTGACCTGCCAGTCTTGCCCTTCTCTCAACCAAGTTTCTGTAATGGCTACTACATCATGTCCTAATCCAAACTCTACACTCATCTGCTTTATCGGTTGTACTCCTTGCATCGAAGTCAGTAGATTTTAGACAGCTGGTCCTGTTGTGTTCATTAATCTGGCTCTGCCTGTTATTACTTATATATTATTACCTAATGTTGGTAGCCCATTCAGCCAGTCTTGTTGAACCACCTTGATTCCCCTGTCAACAAACCATAAAACACAGGTAACAAGAAACGCAGATGAAAGGCAAAAATAAGCTTATCACATTCAATTAACAAGGAAAATGTGAGTTAAGTAACAGGACTGAGGTAGCATATTTTGTTGACATTGATAATACTCCAATTTTAAAAACTCAGCTGAAAATAATTAAGAGACTGTACACTGGCTTTCACTCTCTATTTGCCTGCCACCTCGAATCCACATCAAATCCAGCAAATTTACAAGAAACTGCATTAGTATTTATGCACTTGCGCTACTACCTGTAAAACTTCAATTGTGAGATCTGTGATCACTGTGTCATGACTCATGGTTTGTCAAAACAATATCTTTAAGCTCCATTTAAGGGCCAGCTTATGAAAATCTTGAAGCTTGACTTAAACTGAGCCTTGAGTTTAAAATTTTTATCCTTGTTTCCAATCCTTCCAATGTCTCATCCCTTTCTGTCTCTGTAACCTCATCCAGCCCCACAACCTGTAGGAAAATGCAAACAACAGTGATACAACTGATAATGTTACTCCAATGACAGCAGAAGAGGTCAGACAGTTAAAGACGAGCACATAAAGAGAGAGGTCTTAGACTGTACACCATAGTGCTGAGTTCAGTCACCTATGATGTTCAAATATAAATAACAAGTGGAATAGAATTGAAGCAAATGAGAGACTTGCTCAAGAATTAGGATAAACTAGAGATGCTACAGATCAAGTAGAGTGCTTACCTAATAAAAGGGAGTAGTCTCAAAGAGTATACATTCACAGTTCAAAGATATCAAAGAGAAATATCGAAAAAGGCCAGCAGTCGGGTTTTTGTAGTATATGACATCTGCATTTATTCAATTCTGCCCTCTTGCAAATCCCAGATTTTAATCAGATCCAATTGGCTGCTGTGACTCAGCTCTGAAATTATCTCACTAAACCTCTAGACATCTCTCTCTTGCCCTTCATGATACTTTTAAAAATCTATCTCTGTGATAAAGGTTTCAGTCATCAGTAAGCGGTTCAATATGAAGGTTCAAACTTGTGAGTCGCCTTGGGATTTTTTCCTACAATAAAGGTGCTCTATAAATGGAACTTGTTGTTGATTCTGTTTATTTGGCAAGAGGCCTTTCTCGTTTTATCTGTACTGCTTTGCAGACGTCCTCATAATAGTCTCAGAAGCAAAAGCCATTGTCGGTGTGCATTTTCACCTTGAATTTTGCTATGTTATAATCTGAGTTATTCTGATAAGTGTACAATAAAAAACCTTTGGCACCATGTCTCACTTTTTAGCAACACTCAAGTTTTGTAATACCAAGTGGTAGTGAACAGCTTTTCTACCAAAGGAGGAGAAAGTGAGGGCTGCAGTTGCTGGAGCTCAGAGTCGAGAGTGTAGTGCTGGAAAAGCACAGTAGGTCAGGCAGCATCCAAGGAGCAGGAGAATCGACATTTCCAGCATAAGCCCTTTATCTTGATGAAGGGCTTGTGCCCGAAATGTTGATTCTCCTGTTCCTCAGGTGCTGCCTGACCTGTTGTGCTTTTCCAGCACCACACTCTCAGCTTTTTGACTGAACCCACATGATTCTCAAAGAGCTGATGAATCCTCCTTTCCTGTTGCACATTTAAACGTATCAAGTAAAAGACATATCATAGGGAGATTCAACATTCAACAACAGTAAGTACATTCCTGATACTATTTGGACTCAATTCTATTAATATCCAATTTATTCCTCATGACTGTTCTAGTATACACATCTGGTTAGAAGGAATTTGTTTCTGATCTGTCTGAGCGACTCATTGTAGTGGTTTTGTAAGATGAGCTGTGTACCAGACAGACTTCTAGAAGAATGTTTAATACAAAGAATCAAGTAATGTTTTCACCTTTCTCAGATGGAACATTACAATCAATACTTAATTTCTGCTTTTCCACTACTGAAAGCACTGTGGTTTGAAACAGATGGCAGCTTAGTTTCCTGTTTGTTTAACAGTTTTAAAATATCTGATGAGAGAAACTTTCTTAACTTTCTTAATATTTAGGGGCATTGTAATGATTCCACAATCCTGTAATTCTACCTTGTGAACAGTGAGCAGGAATTAGAGAACTGGGGGCTACTACATCGAACCTGACTATCTATCTGACTCATGTCCCTTGCAAATCTGGCTTCTCAATGAGAGTGTGAAATCAGCCCTGCAATATTCCATTTCTTTATGTGTGTATGTGTAGATGTACATGCATGTTTGGCGGGGGGAGAGTGTCAGGCATGCTTGACCTTACTAGAGCTCTGTAATTTACTTTCCCTTCCAACTTTATTCAGCTTCCTCTTGAAACCCACAACCGAATCATCTTTCACCACACTTTTAGACAGTGCATTCGGTCCAAACATTTCACTGCAGGAAAAGGTTTTCATATCTGTCACTTTTGGCTCTTTTGCCAATTGTTTCATATTCTGGTTCACAAATCTTTCACCAAAGTCCTGGCCTGGAGCACTCCCGGAGATAATAAACATCCAAGGTGTGATCATATTTATTGAAAGGTGTTCATACTCTAGCATCCTTATGAACAGGTTCAACATATGGTGTGGTACTAAACATGGCCTGCATGGGCTCCACTTGTCTCCTTTCCCCAGTTGCATTGAGTGCAGAAGATGCTTCGATACTAGGCAGAAATTCTGTTGATTAATGCAAGTGCTGGGTGTCTATGTTTGCATATCTCTAAAGAGGATGAAGTGAAAGAGACAGGATGATGGGAAGGGGAGCGTGGTGAATTGTCACGTGGATGAAGGATGGAAATTTTTTTATCAGCGTGCAGGCATCTGACAATTCCAGTATTTTTACCTGCCCCAAGATTTTCTTAAGACAGTGGTAGTGGTGGTGGACCTTCTTCATGAACTGTTACAGTTTGTGTCATGAACGTACATCTACAGTGCTATTAGGGAATGAGATCAGCCCAATGACAATGCAGAAAGAGCTGATATATATCCAAGTTAGGACGGTGTGTGTAACTTGGAGCAGAGTGTAGAGCTGGTGGCATTCCCCTGTGCCTGCTGCCTTTGAGGAGACAAGCTTGCAGTTTTGGAAAGCACTACTGAACACATCTTGGTGAGTTGTTGCAAAGCTAAAATATTAGGAACTTTCTTATCACTAGACACAACATACTTTATTCAAATTTCATATTGGGAAACAAATAACCCGGAGAATGCAGAATTTGACTGTCTTCTTAACTGAGAGTTGCAAATCCTATTGTTTTTAATATCAAATCAATGCCGATATGAATCTTTAGTTTATATAAGTTTATGTAAGTTCACCTCTTTAAACTTATTACTTGATCTTTGATGAAATGATGAAGATTCTTGAAGATCAGCTCTAACTAAATTGTGATGTTCAGATGTATTGTTGGGCAACATTGAGACTAAATTATCAGCAAATGACAACTTAATAATCGTACTATCTGAATACAATGCACAATGATCTCCATCTGAATCACAGAGAATATATCAACACAAAATTATGTGCTGGAATTCTCACATCACTCTGTTACTTATATAGTATGGCACACTTGTGCTAAAGAAAATCTCAGTCTCCTGTAGAAACTGCGTTGTTTAGAGCTGAGTAAATATTGAGCTAAATAATACCCATCATCTTTTTGTTTTGTGTTTGTGAGGAAGTCTGATTGTTTTACAATGTCAGTGTGAAAATCTTACATGTCTACATGTGACACAGTGTTCCCTCTTAGAAAGGTTATAGTTCATGGTGCCTACAGGCAAAACACTTTTAGCTGCTGGTGATGTGATATTTAGGCTATCAGTCACAACACATTGGCAGCAAGAGTGATCATTTCTGTAAATTTAACTTGTTTGCTCTAGTACAGTCTGTTCTGTTGTAACATGATAGCTCCATTCCCATGCGATCCTATGTTATAAGAAAATGATGTAAGAGCAGCACCATTTAAACTAATGGGACTGGAATCACGTTATAGCCAATACAGGTAAGGAAAGTTTGCATTCTACAAATAATGGTCCAAATTCTCCAATCGTGCTATAGCCAATTTGCATTGAAGAAACGCACATTATAGCAGAACTGACTGTACCTTCTCTAAGCACCACCTCGGGGAGACTGCAGCATGGTGACAATATCACTTGACCAGTGAGTCTAAAATCTAATGATATGATGTCATGGATTAGAATCACACCACTGTAAATGGTAGAATTTAAATTAAATTAATGAAATCAGGTAGCTTAAAGCTAGTAACAGTGACCATGACAAATATTGTCAATTGTCATAAAAACTTTGGTCACATAGTGGTTCAGAGAAGGAAATCTGCCATCTTTATCTGGGGGTCTGGACTGCACCTGACTCTAAACCAACAATAGTATGGTTGATTCTTAAGTGCTCTTTGAAATGCCCTAGTGAGACACTCAGTTAAATTGTAACTAGGTATGGACAATGCCAGTGATGCCCACTTCCTATGAAAATAATAAAATTAAAAATCTATTGGTTAGGTAGGGTTAAATCCAGCATTTGTTCCCATTCTTAATTACTCCTGAGAAAGTGTTGTACCTGGATCAAGTGTCATTGAGGAGATTGCCCAAGGAATGACTTTGGTCAGTTTCTTCTGGCTTTATGAAGGAGAATGGTCATGACTAGGTATTGTTTTCTTCTCATTTGGGATAAGTTTTAATGGCTTGCTCTCCACCATTAAAGGTTACCTTCAGATCAGCAGTCCTGCTATCAGAGTATACTGTTTTACACTCTGCATGTGCACACTTCCTGATTTTATGAAGAGTCACAAAACAGCAATGCAAATGGAAACAGCAAGTCTTTATTGCATGAAAGGAAACATAACCTTTTGAAAATCATGTGATTATAACATAAACAGGCAACAACCAATGGTAATGGTGCTTGTTCTGTGGCCGTTTTAACAAATGAGCTCAGCAGGAAATTTCGATATAATCTCCGGTCAGCAGGACTGGGGCCCAAATCAGTTTCATTGTTGTTTCTGCATGGAGTGTGATCTAGGAAAGTTGAGGCCCAGCTATTTATTCTCAGATTGTATTCATGGACCTGGAGAAATGTGAAGTAAAAAGAAAACGTCACAAATAAAATTTTGAAGGCATTTGATGGAGTAGACATAAAGAATATGTTTCCATCAGTATGAGAGATGAAATCTAAGACCCTTAAGTAGAAGATAGTCACTATTGTCCCAAAAGGAGAAACATTTTTGCCCACTCAGCATCTATTATTAACCAGCACCTATGGAGCCAGAAGTCTGCTGGTTGTTCAAGTATTCTGGTTGATCAAGAGATCCACCTAATCAAGGTTAAAAACACACACTAAGTAATAGAAATGAAATGCAGGGGGTATACACATTAGTATTGTACTTTATTTGCAGCTTATCACTTAAATAATAATGTAACTTTCCTTTAATAAAACAGTACAGACCTTTCTCACTTGCACCCTCAGCTGATTACTCGGATATCAGAGATCTCGATAATATAGTAAACTTCCAGTATTTGAGGTAAATAATTTTTTTGGTTTATCAAGAGTACCAGTTCAGAAGGTGCTAGTTAAAACAAAGTTTTCTGTATGTAGAACTCATTGCCACAGGGAGTAGCTGAGGTGTACAGTACACATGTAGTTTAGGGAAGATAGATAAACATGTGCAGAAAAGAGGAATAAAATAAAATACCTTTAGCTTGAGAGAATGAGGGGAAAGAGGAGGCTTGTCTCAAGCATAAATCCAGGCATAGGCCTGTTGGGCCGAATGGCCTGATTCGTGCTGGAATTAATGTAATGTAAATCACATTAACCATTCACATGTCAATAGCACACAACACAATGTAATTTCACCCCATTCTTGTGCAAGTTCAGAGTCTGAAGTCTAGATATTGTGGTGGTGCCATAATGACCCTAAGTGTGCAGATGGGTGGAATTCTATCTGTTTCCTACTTGTGGGAATGAGGTCATTCAAATGGTACCCATGAGCAGTGGTGGAGGATCAGGCTTGTCAGCTGGAATAGAGGAAGTTCCAGAATTTTGACCCAGCAACTCTGAAGGAACTTGTTTTATTTACAAGTTTGGATGGTGAGTATCTGCTAGAGGAAGTGAAATGTCTAACATCTGAAAAACTAACACCAGCACCTCCAAATCAGCATAATTCTACATACTCCTACAAACTTCTCACCAGCCTAGATGAGTGTAGACCCAACACACAAACAGCTCAGCACCCTCTAGGACAAAGCAATCCTTAATTGGCACCCATCTGCCACCTTCAACATTAATTTCCTCCAGCAGTAGTGCATACATTGTGTACTACCAGAAGATGAGCTGGACTAAGTCATCAAGATTCCTCTGATAGAAATCACAAGTTTGAACGGTGCTAACACCTGAAAAGACAAAGGCAGTAGACACATGAGAGCACCACAATTTGCATGTTCCCCTCCAAACACACACTATTCTTAACTGGAACATTATTGCAGTTCTTTCACTATTACTGGGTCAACAACCTGGAACTCCTTCCCTAAATTCAATGTCAGCATACCTACACAACATAGACTGCAGCAATTCAAGACCACCATCTTCTCAAGGGCAAATACATACAAGCCACTCGCCATCCAAACTTGTAAATATAACACTGTTCCTTCAGAGTCGCTGGGTAAAAATCCTGGAACTTCCTCCCTAACAGCAACGTGAGTGAACCGATACCAAACTGACTGAAGCAGTTCATGAGGAAGCTCACCACCACTCATCTCAGGAGCAACTGGGGTTGGACAATAAATGCTGACCCGGCTAGGGCCCAAATCCCATGAAAAAAAAAATTAGGGACTGCCAATAAATGCTGGCCAAGCCAACAAAGCCATATCCCATGAATGAAGAAACTAAAATAAATGCAAACCCTTCTTTATATAGGATTAGATGGAATTTAAAACAAGGAACAGATCTTACAGCCAGACCGATCTGTGCTGATGTTTAAGCATTGTATGCGTCTTCTCTCACCTAGCTTCAGCTAACCCACCCTTTTATTCCATTCTCACCTTTGCTAACTGAACTTCTCTTTAGATATATGTATGCCATTTGCCTCAAACAGTCCATGTTGTAAAACACATATTCTCGAATATATTAGAAATTCTGACTTATTTTTCCCTGGATTTGAAAGTTGTTGTATACATAGAATCCCAGATGTCTGGGAATAATATAATTTATGTTGTATTTATGCCATACATAGTATATGACATCACTCTGTTTCAGTTAATATATATAGATTTGATCTCCCTCAGGCCCAACTTCTTATATCCTGAGCACATTATTCCAGTGTTTCATTCCTTACTTCATTGAGGTCCCACTGGATCCTTCTTATTTATCTGTGATTCTACTAAAGGCAGAATGTGAAAACGAATGAGAAATGTGTTGTGGTTTGAAAGAATTTTCCATCTAGATTTATTTAGCTTTGCCTGAAAATAGCACTTCAGAATCAGTGTTAGGGTTCAGGGACATGGAAGTATTTTTGTTATCTACTGTTATTGACAAGAGAGAGAGGTGAATTATTTTAATGTTCTCTTCAACTGTCCATACCAGAGATAATTTTTCTTTTCCTTCTTTCTTTTCCATTTTCAGATTGGCGTTTTTATGTTTCTTCAAATCCTGCTTGAGGTCCAATTAAAAATGACCTCACAGTAAGTTCTTTAAGTTTCAAACAAAATAGGGTTTATTAAAACATTCTGTCCTTGGAAAGGATGGTTATCATGTCACACATAAACAAAGAAAGAAAGAAAGAAAGGAAAAGAATATGTAATTATGAATTAACTAAAAATCAAAGATATTGTTACTATTTCCAAGGGATTTAGAGTCCAGTAAGTAAATGTTAAGTGAGTTCTTGCAGTAGCTGGTCTGGCAGAAATACTTTGCGATTGCAGACGGTCATAGTTGAAGGCACAGCAATATAATTCTTGTAGGGTTAGCACAGTGATGGCATCCCTATCTCTCTGAGCCAAGAACCAGGGTTCAAGTCCAACCAGCTCCAATGATGTGCAATAAGTTTACTGAACAGTTTGATTAAAAATACCTATAATTTCTGTAGGTGGGGCTCTTGTAGTATAGCGATAGCCTCCCTACCCCTGAGCTAGGAGATTGAGGTTCAAAGTGTGCCATAACATGCCTGAACAGGCTGATTAAAAACATACATAATCTGTTTAGGCTGGGAATTAATTCAGCTTACAAACTTCAAGAGAAGTCAAGAAGAGAGGCAGGCTGTAGCTAAGGCTAGAGCTATACTGGCCAAGTTTCATAGGAATGCCATCTGTAGGTGGCAGAAGAAGCATGCAGACACAGAAATGCTATCTGGTAGCCCTGCATTAATGCAGATATTTCCCAACCAACAGGATAGTTTAGTCAGCCAGCCTTACGTTGTTCCATGAAGCAGTGGTTGCTGTGTGTCAATTGGGGGCACCTTCTTAATGCCATCAGTGCTCTAACCACTTGATCCAAGTTCAAACTGAACCCAGGCTGCTATATCTCTCCCCCATCATGCTGGCTGAATGGCCAGCACTACCTTTGTGATCTTTGCCGGCGCTGTCAGCTTTTATTTCCGGTTTGAGTCTGTGCCCCTGCTCCTAGAACTCTGTCTACAGTAAGGGCATCTGCACATATACAACCAGTGTAACATTATTACGCATGTAGTGTGGTGATGCCAGCTGAGTATATGTAGTTTCTTTTTGACTTACCATCACTGGTTACTCTCCATTAGAGATAACTGGTGTTGGTTTAACCTGAGGGGCACCAGTCCTCAAGCAAGGAGCAAAGTTGAGATTCATGATAACATCAGCCAATGCGGGAATTGAATCCATGCTGTTGGCATCACTCTGCATTCGCAAACCAGTCTTCCAGCCAACTGAGCTAATTGACCCCTATGCCTGTCATCAATTACTGATGTCATCATAACCATCTGCACAGGTGGCCATTTTGATCGTCACCTTTGTATTGATGCTAATTACGAATGTTGATACAAGACTTGGGACCTGGTACAAGGGAATGTGATCTACAATTTTGGGCAAAAAAATGCTGGAGAAAAGTGAATAAGGATTCTTTTGTTCAGTGAGTTTTGATGATCTCCAACTTGCCACCTACAGAACGATGGAACTTGAGATGATTCCTCTTGCAAATATAGCTTTGTCAATCTTGTGAATCCTCTTTAGTAACATCTGCAGGCTTATGTCAAAGTTGGAAGAGTGGTCTCATAGAGAAGGCAAGCAAGAGCCTGACACAGTCATACTCTCAGAATCATACTTTACAAACACCTAAACACTTCCATCACTATCCCTTGGTATGATCTGCCCCACCAGCAGGACAGAACTGCCAGGAGTATACTGGTATACAGTCAGGAATAGGTGCCCTAGGAGATCTCAACATTGATTCTGGACTCCATGAAGCCACATGGCATTAGATCAAACATCAGCAAAGAAACCTCCTGCTGATTACCACTTCCTGCTAAGTTTAGTTTCAGCCATGGCTAATTGGCTCCTGACCTCATTGTAACTTTGGCCTAAATATGGATGAAAGAATGAAACACCAGAGATGAAGTGAGGTCAACTACTCTTATTATCAAGATTGTATTTGATCAAGCGTGTCATTAAAAAAAACCCTAGTAAAACTGGAGTCAATGGAAATCAGAAGGAAAATCTCTTTGCTGGCTGGTGTCATACCAAACAAAAATAAAATCATCTCAGCTCCAGGACATCCCTGCAGAAGTTCTTTGAAACAGCGTCCCAGACCCAACTGCATTCAACTGCTTCATCAATGACCTCCATCATAAGATGAAAAGTGGGGGTGTTGGTTGATGATTACATAAGTGTTCAGCACTGTTCATGACTTCTCAGATACCAAAGTAGTCCATGAACAGCCATTCCTGGACTACATCCATGCTTGTGTTGATTAGTGTAAAGAAATATTCATGTTACACAAGTGACAGGCAATTACCATCTCCAGTAAGAGAGAATCTAACCATCGCCTCTTGATGTTCAAATGCATTACCATTGCAAGATTCCCCACTGTCAAAATCCTGGGGCTTATCATGGACCACAAACTTAAATGAATCAGGTTTGTGATGGAAAACTCCCCACTTGCTTGGATAAGTGCAGATCCAACAACTCTCAAGAAGCTGGACACCATCTGGGACAAAACAACTCAATTTTTTAGCGTCATATAAATGCAAATATTCACTCTCTCTATCAATGATTCACAAAGACGATAATATGCACCATCTATAAGAAACACTCATGAGGTCTCCTCTGACAGCACCTCCTAAACCAGCAAACTGTACCATCTGGAAGGAAAAGGGGCAGTGGATGCCTGACAATACTATTATTTGCAAGGTCCCACTAAGCCACACACCACGTCCTGACTTGAAATTATTCCTTCATTGTTGCTGGATCAAAACTTTGGAACCCCCTTCCGAATAACACGGAGGGTTTCCCTACACCTGAAGAACTGTAGTGGTTCAGGCAATTAGAAACAATCAATGTTGACCTAGCCAATAATGCTCACATCTCAGGAACACAGAGAAAATGTAGGAATCCTAACTCACCCTACTGTGTTAGTTGTGCATTTGCTTAGCGTTCTAACCTGGTCCAGCATATCTGACATGGGACCAAGGGCAACTGTTGACTCTGCATTAAGTTTTGCTGTAGTTATTGTAACAGAATGGATTTTCCACTGATTTGTATTTCACAGATTATACGGAGGTTCAACATTGCCCCACTGTGGTAGGAAAGCATATTCCCTGCAATTTTCTGTAGAGTCATGACAATTAAACAACAATTCTTCTCTGTAAATAGATGTGTGTTACTTACTAAGGATATTCTACCACTAAGCTATGATATAATTACAAATATTTTTACAGGGTATAATTTTAGCAAATAATGTGATTCAAAGCAGGTTTATTTTGTATTTCAATCTGTAGTGGTTCTGTTCGCCGAGCTGGAAGTTTTAGTTGCAAACGTTTCGTCCCCTGGCTAGGAGACATCATCAGTGCTCTGGAGCCTCCTGCGAAGCGCTTCTTTGATGTTTCTTCCGGCATTTATAGTGGTCTGTCCTTGCCGCTTCCAGGTGTCAGTTTCACCTGTCCGCTGTAGTGATTTGTATATTGGGTCCAGGTCGATGTGTCTGTTGATGGAGTTTGTGGATGAATGCCATGCCTCTAGGAATTCCCTGGCTGTTCTCTGTCTGGCTTGCCCTATGATAGTAGTGTTTTCCCAGTCGAATTCATGTTGCTTGTTGTCTGAGTGTGTGGCTACTATGGATAGCTGGTCGTGTCGTTTCGTGGCTAGTTGGTGTTCATGTATGCGGATTGTTAGTTGTCTTCCTGTTTGTCCTATATAGTGTTTTGTGCAGTCCTTGCATGGTATTTTATAAACTACATTAGTTTTGCTCATGTTGGGTATTGGCTCCTTTGTTCTAGTAAGTTGTTGTCTGAGCGTGGCTGTTGGTTTGTGTGCCGTTATGAGTCCTAGGGGTCGCAGTAGTCTGGCTGTCAGTTCTGAAACGCTCCTGATGTATGGTAGTGTGGCTAGTCCTTTTGGTTGTGGCATGTCCTCGTTCCGTGGTCTATCTCTTAGGCATCTGTTGATAAAGTTGCGCGGGTATCTGTTTTTGGCGAATACCTTGCATAGGTGTTCCTCTTCCTCTTTTCGCAGTTCTGGTGTACTGCAGTGTTTTGTAGCTCTTTTGAATAGTGTCCTGATGCAGCTTCGTTTGTGTGTGTTGGGGTGGTTACTTTCATAGTTTAGGACTTGGTCTGTGTGTGTTGTTTTTCTGTGTACCCTTGTGGTGAATTCTCCGTTCGGTGTTCTCTGTACTATCACGTCTAGGAATGGGAGTTGGCTATCCTTTTCTACTTCTCTCGTGAATCGGATGCCTGTGAGTGTGGCGTTGATGATCCGGTGTGATCATAATGGCACACAAACCAACAGCCACGCTCAGACAACAACTTACTAGAACAAAGGAGCCAATACCCAACATGAGCAAAACTAATGTAGTTTATAAAATACCATGCAAGGACTGCACAAAACACTATATAGGACAAACAGGAAGACAACTAACAATCCGCATACAAGAACACCAACTAGCCACGAAACGACACGACCAGCTATCCCTAGTAGCCACACACTCAGACAACAAGCAACATGAATTCGACTGGGAAAACACTACTATCATAGGGCAAGCCAGACAGAGAACAGCCAGGGAATTCCTAGAGGCATGGCATTCATCCACAAACTCCATCAACAGACACATCGACCTGGACCCAATATACAAATCACTACAGCGGACAGGTGAAACTGACACCCGGAAGCGGCAAGGACAGACCACTATAAATGCCGGAAGAAACATCAAAGAAGCGCTTCGCAGGAGGCTCCAGAGCACTGATGATGTCTCCTAGCAAGGGGACGAAACGTTTGCAACTAAAACTTCCAGCTCGGCGAACAGAACCACTACAACAAGCACCCGAGCTACAAATCTTCGGACAAACTTTGAGTATTTCAATCTATTTGTACTCTTTCAACTTTCTTACACTCCACCTGCAGAGGACATTATTTCTCCACTGGTTTCAGTGTCCCAGGCAGCAATACTGTCTCTGAGGGTCATTATTTGTGTTCTACCCTTTGAAATTAATTGAGACAGATAATCTTACCACAGTTGTCAACATACAAGGTTCTTTTTCATTCATTCACAGGATGACCTCTTGATGAGGTAGTTTTAAGAACTTATTTCATCCATTTCCAAGTAGCCCTTGAGACGCAGGTCACAAATTGCCTCCTTAAATCCCAGCACACCATAGGGACTGAGGACAGCCATAGTGTTGTTAGGGAGGTAGTTCCAAGCCTTTAATCCAGTGTAGACAAGCAGGAAGCTGAAACAAAACAGCGAGCTAGGCAGCATCAAGAGATCAAGAAGTCAATGTTTCGGATGTAACACTTCTTCAGGACTAGGGGTGGGTGTAAGAGCAGCTGCAGATAAAGTGGGGTGGGGGGAGGGGCGGGGAAAAGGGATGGTGAGATAGGGATAGGTGAACACAGGTAGATGGGATGACCTGATTGGTCAATGGAAGGAATGAATCTGGTTGGTAGCTGGAAGGAAGGGTCAATCAGAAGAATGGAGGGGAAGGCAGGGGTAGGGGCTGGAAAGAATGTTGGGTGATGGGAAGGGAGGTTATTTGAAATTGGAGAACTCAATGTTGAGTCCTCCATTCTGTAGGCTGCCGAGTCAGAAGATGAGGTATTGTTTCTCCAATTTGCGATCTGATTCGCTGTGGAAATGGAGGAGGCTAAGGGTGGTCATGTCGGAAAGGGAGTGAGAAGGGGAATTAAAATGGGCAGTGACTGGGAGGTGAGGTCAGCCCCTGTGGGCCCGGCTGAAATGGCAAAACATTCCCTGGACTTACGTTTGGTCTCCCTGATGTAGGGAAGACCACATTAGGAGCACCCAATACAGTAAACTAAGTTGGAGGAGAGGCAGGTGAAGCTCTGTCTCATCTGGAAGGACTGTTTGGGGCCCTGAATGGAGATGAGAGCGGCGGTGTGCTGGCAGGTTTGTATTTTTTACAGTTGCAGGGGTGGTACCTGGGGGTTTGGGGATGGGGGGGGCGTGGCTGTTGGCGGTGGGCAAAGGGAATGGTCCTTGTGGAAGGTGGAGAGAGGTCAGGAGGGGAAAATATTCTTGGTGGTGGGCTCTAATTGGAGTTGGCGAAGTGCCTAAAGAAGAAACATTGGATCCAGAGACTGGGGGGATGGGGGGTGGGGGGAAATGGTAGGTGAGGAAAAGGGGGATGTTTTATTGAATTGGGAGGGGGCTGATGTTTAGAGCAGTGGAGCGGAGAATACAGGAGGTGCGGCGGAAGGCTGTCTGGATGACAGAGTGTGGAAAGCAAATTGTTCAAAGTAAGTGGACATCAGTGTTTAATGTGGAGAAGGACATGGAAGATATAGAATGTAAGGAAACAGATGGTGACATCTTGAAAAATGTCCATACCACAGAGGAGGAGTTGCTGGATGTCTTGAAATGCATAAACGTGGATAAATCCCCAGGACCTGATCATGTATACCCTAGAACTCTATGGGAAGTTAGGGAAGTGATTGCTGGGTCCATTGCTGAGATGTTTATATCATTGAAAGTCACAGGTGAGGTGTCAGATGACTGAAGGTTGACTAATATGGTACCATTATTTAAGAAGGGTGGTAAGGAAAAACCAGGGAATCATAGACTGATGAGCCTGATGTTGGTGGTGGGCAATTGTTGGAAGGATTCCTAAAGGACAGGATTTACATGTATTTAGAAAAGCAAGGATTGATTAGGGACAGTCAACATGGCTTTGTGCATGGGAAATCATGTCTCACGAAACTGAATGAGTTTTTTGATGAAGTAACAAAGAGGACTGACGAGGGTAGAGCGATGTATGTGATCTATATGGAATTCAGTAAAGCGTTCAAAAAAGTTCCCTCGGGAGATTGGCTAGCAAGGTTAGATTTCATGGAATACAGGGAGAACTAACCATTTGGATACAGAACTGGTTCGAAAGTAGAAGACAGAGGATGATGGCAGAGGGTTGCTTTTCAAACTGGAAGCCTGTGACCAGTGGAGTGCCACAAGGATCAGAGCTGGGTCCACTTCTTTTCATCATTTATATAAATGATTTGGATGTGAACATAGAAGATATAGTTAATAAGTTTGCAGATGGTACCAAAATTGGAGTTGTCATGGCCATAGAAGAAGGTTACCTCAGAGTACAATGGGATCTTGATCAGATGGGTCAATGGGCTGAGGAGTGGCAAATGCAGTTCAATTTTCATAAATGCGAGGTGCTGCATTTTTGGAAAAGCAAATCGTAGCAGGACTTATACACTTAATGGTAAGGTCCTAGGGAGTGTTGCTGAACAAAGAGACCTTGGAGTACAGGTTCTTAGTTCCTTGGAAGTAGAGTCGCAGGTAGATAGGATAGTGAAGAAGACATTTGGTATGCTTTCCTTTATTGGTCAGAGCATTGAGTATAGGAATTGGAAGGTCAAGTTACAGCTGTACAGGACATTGGTTAGGCTATGTTTGGAATATTGTGTGCAATTGTTGTCACCTTCATATCGGAAATATGTTGTGAAACTTGAAAGGGTTCAGAAAAGATTTACAAGAATGTTGCCAGAGTTGGAGGATTTGAGCTATAGGGAGAGGCTGAAAAAGCTGGGGCTGTTATCCCTGGAGTATCGGAGGCCGAGGGGTGACCTTAAAATCATGAGGGGCATGGATAGGATAAAAAAACAAAGTCTTTTCCCTGGGGTGGGGGAGTCCAGAATTAGAGGACATAGGTTTTGGTTGAGAGGGGAAAGATATAAAAGGGACCTAAGGGGCATTTTTTTCAGTGGGTGGTGCATGTTGGAATGAGCTGCCAGAGGGAGTGGTGGAGGCTAGTACAATTGCAGCATTTAAAAAAACATCTGGATGGGTATATGAATCGGAAGGGTTTAGAAGGGTATGGGTCAAATAGAACATAGAAAAATACAGCGCAGTACAGGCCCTTCGGCCCTCGATGTTGCGCAGATCCAAGCCCACCTAACCTACACGAGCCCACTATCCTCCATATGCCTATCCAATGCCCGTTTAAATGCCCATAAAGAGGCAGAGTTCACCACTGTTACTGGTAGGGCATTCCATGAACTCACGACTCGCTGAGTAAAGAATCTACCCCTAACATCTGTCCTATACCTACCACCCCTTAATTTAAAGCTATGCCCCCTCGTAATATCTGACTCCATACGTGGAAAAAGGTTGGCATGGTCAACCCTATCTAAACCCCTAATCATCTTGTACACCTCTATCAAGCTACCCCTAAACCTTCTTTTCTCCAATAAAAACAGCCCCAAGTGCCTCAGCCTTTCCTCATATGATCTTCCTACCATACCAGACAACATCCTGGTAAACCTCCTTTGCACCCGTTCCAGTGCCTCCACATCCATATAAATGCCGGAAGAAACATCAAAGAAGCGCTTCGCAGGAGGCTCCAGAGCACTGATGATGTCTCCTAGCCAGGGGACGAAACGTTTGCAACTAAAACTTCCAGCTCGGCGAACAGAACCACTACAACAAGCACCCGAGCTACAAATCTTCGCACAAACTCCTCCACATCCTTCCTACAGTATGGCGACCAAAACGCACACAATACTCCAGATGCGGCCGCACCAGAGTCTTATACAACTGCAACATGACCTCAGGACTCCGGAACTCAATTCCTCTACCAATAAAAGCCAGTACGCCATATGCCTTCTTCACAGCACTATTTACCTGGATGGCAACTTTCAGAGATCTGTGTACATGGACACCAAGATCCCTCTGTTCATCCACACTACCAAGTATCCGACCATTAGCCCAGTACTCCATCTTCTTGTTACTCTTTGCTGGCAAAAGGGAGTAGATCGTGTTGAGAAATCTGGTCAGCATGGATGAGTTGGACCAAAGGATCTGTTTCCATACTGTACATCTCTATGACTCTATCTGGGATACTTGGGAGTGGAATGTCTCCTCGTCCAAACAAATGCAGGGAAGGCAGGGGAATTGGGAGAATGGGATGGAGTTTTTGCAGGATACTGGGTTGGAGGAAGTGCCATCCAGGTAGTTATGGAAGTCTGTGGGTTTATAGTAAACGTCCATCTGGAGACTGACATCGGAGATGGAAATAGAGAGATCGAGAAAGGAGAGAGAGGTGTCTACGGTGGACCAAGTGAATTTGAGGGTAAGGTGGTAATTATGGTTGAAGTCAATGAACTGCTCCAGTTCAGCCCATGCAGGATGCAGGTGAAAGAGTTGGGGCACAGTGCCTGAGTAGGTACTGAACAGGGACTGACTGTTTAACATAGCTGACCAAGAGGCAGGCATAGCTAGGGCCCATTAAAGTGCCTACAGCCACCCCCTGGATTTGAAGGAAATGGAAAGACTTAAAGGAAAAGTTATTAAGCGTGAGGATTAATTCAGCGAAGTGGAGGAAGGCATTGCTAGAGGAGTCTGGATGGGTCTGTTGGAGAAGAAGAAGTGCTTGTGGGGTATGCACATTCCTAGTGAAGGTAAAGTGCTGGAGGCCTGGGAACTCTAAGTTCCTAAAGAGGTGGAGGGTGTGGTTGGTGCTATGGATGTAGGTGGGAAATGCCTGAACCATGGGGGAGAGGATGGAGATGAAATAGGATGAGATGAGTTCAGTGGGACAGCAGCATGTGGAGATGATGAGTCGGCCGGGGTAGTTGAGCTTGTGGATCGTAGAATCATATAATCCCTATAGGTGGAAACAGGCCATTTGGCCTCAACAAGTCCACGCCGACCCTCCAAGGACTAACCCATACAGACCTATCCCCCTTCCCTATTACTCTGCATTTAAAGAGGGAGCGCTAAGAAGAGCCAGGAGGGGACACGAGAAATCACTGGCAGTCAGAATCAAGGAAAATCCTAAGGCTTTCTATAGGTAAATCAGGAATAAAATAATGACTCGAGTCAGATTGGGGCCAATCAAGCATAGTAGTGGAAAGTTGTGCGTGGAGTCAGAGGAGATAGGGG